>NW_025343822.1:0-2329 GCF_016433145.1 Gracilinanus agilis
ATATAATTTACTTTAAATTTAATAATTACATTATGTAATGTTTCATCTCTTTTTTCTTCATAAATTCTTCCCTTCTCCATAGACCTGACAGGTAAACTATTCTATATTCCTCTAATTGGCTTATGATATCACCCTTTATGTCACATTTGGACCTTATCTTGGTATAGGGCCTGCTTCTATCTCCTGAGATGTCACAAATTTTTCACAAACATATACACTTCTAAGCTCCCTTTAATGTGTTGTTTTCCCCAATTAGAATGTAAGCTCCTTGAGGGCAGGAACTGTCTTTGTATCCCTAGGCCTTACCAAGATGCCTTTCGTATAGTATTTAATTTATAAATGTTTGTTTTTTGTTAACTTCTTTCTTTTGGGCTCATGACTTATCATTTTGCTGATCAGAGATCTGAAGTCTCTCACAGTAGTTTTTTTCTATAATGTTATTGTACTAATTATTCCAGTCCTACTCACTTTCCTGAATGTCAGTTCACAGAGGTCTTAGTTTCTTCTGAAACTGTCTATTTAGTCATTTCAGTGGCACAATAATATTCCATAACATTCATAGACCACAGTTTGTGAAGCCATTCCTTAATAAGAAGATATACTCAGTTTCCAATTTTGGGCTACCACAAAAAGACCTACTTTAGGAGCAGGTAGCACAGTGGATAGTTAGGCCTGGAGTGGGGAGGACCTGGCTCAGACACTTCCTAGCTATGTGACTCCAAGCAAATCACTTAACCCCCAATTGCCTAGCCCTTAATGCACTTTTGTTTTAGAATTAATACTAATACAGAGGGTGAGTTTTTAAAAATATTTTTATATATTTGGGAATTTTTCTTCCTTCTTTGATCTCTTTGGGCTATCATTTGGGTAAGTTTAGTAATGTTGGGGGCATGGTTCCAAGTTGCTTTTCAGAATGGCTGGGCCAATGCAGTCCCAACAACAATGCATTAATGTAAACCCTCACATTCCTTCAATGTTAGAATCAATACTATGTGAAATAAGCAGAACCAGGAAAATTTTGTACACAGTAACAGCAATTACTGTAGAATGATAGACTTAGTTATATTCAGCAATACAACAATCCAGGACAATTCTGAGGGACTTATCTCAAAGAATGGTATCCTATGCCAGTGAAAGAACTATTGAAGTGGGAATGCAGATGAAAACATATGATTTGCCAAATGTTTATTTGGGTATAAGATTTGGGGTTTTGGTTTTAAGATTATTCACTTACAAAAATAAAGAATATAGAAATATGTTTTGTGCAATAATACATGAATAAACAGAAACTGATACATTAGGGCACAATTGAATGTAATGGGACTTCTCTACTGGCAGCAATGCAATAATCCAGGACAATTCTGAAGGACTTATGAAAAAGAATGCTATTTACATCCAGAGAAAGAACTGTGGGAGTAGAAATGCAGAGAAAGAACTGTGGGAGTAGAAACGCAGAAGAAAAATAACTGCTTGATCACATGGGTCGGTGGGGATATGATTGGGGATGTAGACTCTAAACAATCACCATAGTGCAAATATCAACAATATGGAAATAGGTCTTGATCAATAACACATGTAAAATCTAGTGGAATTGCGTGTTGGCTATGGGAGGGGAGTGGAGGAGGGGAGGGAAGATTATGAATTATGTAACCATGGGAAAATATTCTAAATTAATTAATTAAATAAAATTTTAAAATAAAAATAATAACATGAAATAGTTGGAAAAAATAATATATGTATAACCCAGACTGAATTGCTTGCCAGCTCTGGGAGAAGGGAGGGAAGGAGGAAGGGAGAGAATTGGGATCATATAATTTCAGAAAAACTTATGTGAAAATTTGTTATTACATGTAATTGGTAAAATAAATAAATTAAATTTTAAATGAAAATTGCCTGTTTGTATCCTATTGGAGAATAGGTCTTGTTCTTATAAACTTTTATCAATTCCTTTTACATCCTAGTTGTGAGAACTTTATTATTCATTTATTTATTTTACATTTATTAATATTTATTTTTTTGAAAAGTTAACATGATTACATAATCCCTGCTCTTACTTTCCCCTTTACCCCCAACTTCCCCCTCTCCCCCCATGGCTGATGTGTATTTCCACTGGTTTTAACATGTGTCATTGATCAAGACCTATTTCTAAATTGTTGATAATTGCATTGGTGTGGTAGTTTTGAGTCTACATCCCCAATCATGTCCGCCTCAACTCATGTGTTCAAGCAGTTGTTTTTCTTCTGTTTCCACTCCTATAGTTCTTCCTCTGAATGTGGGTAGCATTCTTTTTCCTAAATCCCTCAGAATTGTCCTGGGTCATTGCATTGCT
>NW_025343823.1:0-13570 GCF_016433145.1 Gracilinanus agilis
AGACATGAGGAGAGAAAGCTTTTCAGCTATGGGAGAAAACCACTGAAAATGCCTAGCATTGGAATATCAAGTGTCTTGTAGGAGGAACTGCAAGGAGATCAATGTCATTGAATTGCAAAGTATATAAAATATGAGCTGGAAGAGGGAGAGAGCTAAGTTATGAAGGCCTTTGAATGTCAAATACAGAATTTCATATTTGATCCTAAAGGTGATCAGATCCAGCTGGAGTTTATGGAGTGGGAAGGAGATGGTGGCATGGTCAGATTTGGGCTTCAGGAAGATAATTTTATTTTTTTTTTCATACGAAACATTTCTTTATTAACCATGTTGCTAAAAATAAAGAAAAGTTTTAAAAAATTATATATTAGTTTGCACTCCAAGTTCTCAGTTCTCTCTGGAGGTGGATAGCATTTTCCATCATGGGTCCTTTGGAACTGTCTCATATCAGTATCTTGATCAAGAGTAGCTAAGTCTTCCATAGGTGATCATCATTGCAAAATTGTTGTTACTGTGTACAATGTTCTTCTGCTTCTGCTTACTTCACACTGCAAAAGTTCATGTAAGTCTTCCCAGGTTTTTCTGAAACCATCTTCCTTATCATTTCTTACTGTATTTCATCACAATCATCACACCACAGATTGTTCCGCCATTCCCCAGTGGGCATTCCCTCTATTTCCAATTGTACTTAACTATTTTCTAAGGCCTTGCTCAGGTCCCATCTCTTCCATGAAACTCTTCTAGGCAGTTTTCTTTTGGGCTCTTATCTTCTATCTTAGAATTGATACTAAGTATTGGTTCTTAAGAAAGGAGCGGTAAGGTCTAGGCAATTATGGTTGAGTGACATGCCCAGGGTCACAGATAGGAAGTGCCAAGTTCAAATTTGAACCCAGGACTTTCTGGTTCCAAGCTTAGCTCTCTACACTAAGTCACCGAGCTGCCTATTTCCTAGGCAATTTTAACAAACATCGACTTCTCCTTTCTTTAATTTCTGATAGCAAAATTTATCATTTTTTATATACTATCATTTATTCCCAAATTATTTCTTAAAATCATAGGATCTGGAAATAAATGAAGCCAAAGAATCATCTTGTTCAATCTGTTCATTTAAACAGATGAGTATACTAGACCTGATGATCACAGCTAGTTAGTGATTATAGTTAAGACTGGACCTGAGTTCACAGACTTTTGAGAGCTTTTTCTCCAAAGAATCTGCTGAAGTGTTAGGTAAGATATTTCAATTCTACTAGTAACAGACCTGTCAACTAATGTTTTTGCTGAAAAATGGATATATTTAAGGAGAGGAATGTGATGTAGCTAAGCAATGTAGAAAATGGTCCACTGAATTCTGATAATTGTCATAAAAATGATTCTTTGGTTCTGTAACATGACATGAAACATTAGGCTTCTTTGAGCTTTACTCTTTTATTAAAACAATACTGGGGCAGCTGGGTAGCTCAGTGGAGTGAGAGTCAGGCCTAGAGACAGGAGGTCCTAGGTTCAAACCCGGCCTCAGCCACTTCCCAGCTGTGTGACCCTGGGCAAGTCACTTGACCCCCATTGCCCACCCTTACCACTCTTCCACCTATGAGACAATACACCGAAATTAAGGGTTTAAAAAAAAAAAACAATACTGGGGGCAGCTAGGCAGCACAATGGAAAGCCAGTCCTAGAGACAGAAGGTCCTGGTTTTAAATCTGCCTCAGATACTTCCTAGCATCATTTAACCATAATTGCCTAGCCCTTACTCCTCTTCTGCCTTGGAACGTATACTTAGTATTGATTCTAAGTCAGAAGGTAAAGGTTTAAAAACAAAAAACTCAATATTATGGTTAATCAGGAACATAAAATGTCAAAAATAAAATTTTACATCTCCAAACCTTAAACAATACAACTAACAAGTATTAGTCACAGAATCTCCTAGCAAGGTGTTAGTGAGCTCTAATTTTCAGGAAGATAATTTTAGCAGCTGAGTTGAATATAGACTGGACTGGGTAGATACTTGTGGCAGAGAGACCATCCAGTAGTTTATGCATTAATCAAAGTGTGAGGTGATAAGAAGTGCACTGAACATGTGGCAGCAACAGAAGAGAGAAAGCAGCAAGTAGGAGAGATGAGAGTAAAATCTACAGGACTTGACAAGAGATTGAATAGCGGGGTAAGGTAGAGTGAGGAGTTAAGAATGACGCCTAAGTTGAAAGCCTGAATGTCTGAAAGATAGTGGCATTTTCACTGGTAACTGGGAAGTTTAGAAGTGGGGGAGAGTTTGAGTGAAAAGATAATGAGTTAAGGGGCAGCTAGGTAGACACCTCCTAGATGTGTGACTCTGGACAAGTCACTCAACTCCAATTGCCTACCTCTTAGCACTCATTTGCCTTGAAACTGATCTCAGTATTGATTCTAAGATGGAAGGGTTTTGTTTTGTTTTGTTTTTCATAATGAATTGTTTCAGATATGTTGAAATGTAAGATATCAATGTGAGCTCCAGTTCAAGATGTCCAATATGCAGTTGGAGAAGAGAACTGGAGGTCAGTAGAGAGGATAGAGCTAGAAAAGTAAATTTAAGAAACATCAGCATAGAAATAGTAATGTAATTCAAAGGAGCTGATGAAATTATCAAGTAAAGAGAATAGAAGGAGAAGAAAGAGGGTTGATGACAGAGCCCTGTAGGACATGGATGGTTAGTGAGCCTTACCTAGCTGAAAAGCCACTAGAAATCGAGGCACCTTTTACAAACGGGATTAGGTAATTTAGCACAAAGGGGAGAGGCATGGGATAACAGAAGAAATGAGTGAACCAAGTGAGGTTTTTTTGAGGATGAGGGTGACATGAACATGTTTGTAGTTGCTAGGAAAGCAGCCAGGAGACAAGAAGAGACTGAAGATAAATGAGAGAGAGAACAATAAGCTGGAGAAGACAGGATGGAATGAGGCTATTTGTGAGGGATGTGCCTTGCCAAAAAGGGTCATCTCATGTGGAGAGGGGTAAATGACAGAAAGCAGCTGAAACATGTGAGTTGAGGCAGGAAGGAAGAGAAAGTTCATGGGAAATGACTTCAATTTTTAGAATAAAATATGAGGCAAGGTTCTCAGCTAAGAGGGCAGAGGAAGGAGAGCTATGGGAAGATTAAGGAGGAATAAAAATGTTTGTAAAAGTGGTCATGGTGGATAGGACACTGAGTCAGTTAGGAAGATGTAAAGAAAATTGCTTTGCTGCTTTGTGGATCCAATTGAGATTACATAACATAAATTAACAGTGAATCCAGGCAGCACAGTTTCATGATTTTCTCCAGCTTCATTCAATAGTATAATAGTATAATAGGTGGGGATAGTATCACTGTGGAAAGAGGTCTCCAACAGAGTATTCCTGGGATCCTCATTGTTCTTGATCTTAGATGGAATGGTCATTATTCCCTAAGTTTCCCCATAAATTTCTTCTTAGCAAAGAGTTTTTTCTTGTTAAGAATCAAATCTAGAATGACATCGCTCTTATTGGTTCATCTATCTTCTGAAGGATAGAGTTCTCATGAAATTATTAGCTGATAGATTAGGGGCAAATGATCTCAGCAATCTAGTATTTGATAAATCCAAAATCCAAGTTTTTGGGATAAGAACTCACTATTTGATAAAAAACCTGCTGGGAAAATTAAAAAATAGTATGGCAAAAATTAGGTATAGATCAATATCTCACACCCTATGCCAAGATAAGGTCAAAATGGGTATATGATTTAGACATAAAGGGTGATATTATAAGTAAATTAGGGGAACAGAATAGTTTACCTGTCAGATCTTTGGAGAAGAGAAGAATTTGTAACCAAACAAAAAATAAAGAACATTACAAGATGTAAAATGAATAATTTTGATTATATGAAATTAAAAAGATTTTGTACAAACAAAACCAATGCAACCAAGTTTAGAAGGGAAACAACAAACTGGGGAAAAATTATAGCAAATTTCTTTTTTTAAATCTTTTTTTATTGATCAATTAAGAAAACCTTTCCTTGGTTACATGATTCATACTCTTTCCTTCCCCTCCCCCAAACTCCTCCCATAGCCCACATGCAATTCCACTGGGTTTTACATGTGTCATTGATCAAGGCCTATTTCCATATTAGTAATATTTGCATTAAGGTGATCGTTTAGATCCCCAATCATATCCCCATCGACCCATGTGATCAAGCAGTTGTTTTTCTTCTGTGTTTCTATTCCCACAGTTCTTTCTCTGTATGTGGATAGTATTCTTTCTCATAAGTTCCTCAGAATTGTCCTGGATCATTGCATTGCTGCTAGTAGAGAAGTCCATTACATTGGATTGTGCCACAGTGTATACATCTCTGTGCATATGGTTCTCCTGGTTCTTATAGCAAATTTCTAATAAAGATCTCATTTCTCAAACATATGAAGAATTAAGACAAATTTATAAGAATTCAAGTCATTCTTCATTTGATAAATTATATGACTAGATAAAGGATATGAATAGAAGAAAGTCTTCAGAATCAAAGCTATCAGTAATCAAATGAAAAAAATGTTCTAAATCCCTCTTGATTAGAGAAGTGCAAATTAAAACAACTAAATGGAAAATGATAAAAGTTGGAGGGGTTGTGGCAAAATTGGGACACATGCATTGCTGGTGAAGTTGCGAGCTAATCCAACCATTCTGGAGAGCAATTTGGAATTATGCCCAAAGGGCTGTAAAACAATGTATGATTTTTCAGTAACACTACTAGATCTGTATCCCAAAGAGATTTTTAAAAATGAGAAAGGGCTTGTAAAAAAAATATTTATAGCAGTTCTTTTTATGGTGACCAAGGATTGGAAACTAAAGAGATCAGCATCAGCTGGGAAAGGGTTGAACAAATTGTGGTATATGATGATGATGGAATACTATTATGCTATAAGGAATGATGAACAGGATGATTTCAGAAAGAGCTAGAAAAACCTACAAGAAGTGAGGCAGAGTGAATTCAGCAGAACCAGGAGAACACTGTGCAAAGAAACAGCAAGATTGTGGAAAGATCAACTGTGATAGACTTTACTCTCAGTAATACAATGATCCAGGACAATTCTAAGGGACTAATGACAAAAATGCTATCCACCTCCAGAGTAAGAGCTGTTGGAATAGAAATGCAGATCAAAGCATACAATTTTTCATTTGTTTATTTGGGTGAACATTTTGGGTTTTGGTTTTATAAGATTCTTTGCTTACAAAAATGAACAAAATGCAAATATGCTTTGCATAATGGTACATGTATAAACCAGACTGTATTGCTTGCCAGATCCAGAAGGGAAGGAGTGAAGGAGAAAATTTGGAACACAGAACCCTCTCTAAGGTACCCATATAACAGAAGTGGGTTGTCACAGTGGATAGAGCACCAGGCTTAGAATCAGGAAGATTCATCTTCATGGGTTCAATTCCTACTTCAGATACTTACTAGCTGTGTGACCCTGAGCAAATCACGTAACTTTGTTTGCCTCAGTTCCTCATCTGTAAAATGAACTGGAGAGGGAATTGGCAGTATCTCCAGTTGCTAAGAAAACTCCAAAATTGGGTCATTAAGAGTTGGACATGACTGAAATAACTGAACAACAAAAACCTATAACACTGTGTATTAATTATTCTAATAAGGACAGGAATTATCTAAATTTTTATCCTCCTTTCTAATGCCAAGCACATGTAGAAATTGTGGAACTGATTTGTTGAGTTGGTACCTTGCTTTCTATTTTCCTGCATGGAAATCTCTCACCCATTCCATGCCTTCCTTTCCCAAGCAAATTGTTGGCCTCATTCTAGTCAAGACTTAAATCTCCTTCACATTATACTGACTCTTACCTTCTACTAAATATTACTTTCTCCAGGAAACACAAAGTGAACATCTGTTCTTTACAATGGTAACAACCTCATTTGACTTTCCCAAGATTGATACCATATTGTTCCTGGCCTCATTATCATGTTATACTATTACCAGCAATCAGCTCATTATGTAATTTGTGCAATATTGTTATAAATTTTCTTGAATTACTTTAAATGACATGATGAGGTAGACCTCTTTTGGTTTTACCCAAACTTAGGTCTAATTGCCAGTAATATCAAGCAATTTATGCAATTTCCAAGAGTGTGGAATTCCAGTTACTCTTTGCGATGTGGGTCAGGCAGGCCTGTCATTCTCTACAACTTTCTGTTTCAACTGGGCCAAAGGTTTGGGACAATGTATTATAAGAGAAAGAGCATTGGAATTCAGGAGACCTTAGTTCTAGTCACAGTTTTGTCATAGATGACAAGATAATCCATCTCTCTGAATCTCAGTTTCCTCAGCTGAAGAAAGGTATTAAATTATTTGTGTATGTCACCTCCAGAGAAATAACTGATAAACAGAAATAAGTAAGACATAACTTTAGCTATACAAAATTCTTTTTTGTCAAGTGAAGCCTTTTCTAATGGAAGGAGGGAAGAGACGGGAGTTAATGGGGTATTTTATTGTAAAACAGAGATAAATAAATTTAAACATATATATTAACTTCTGACTTTTCAGGGTCATTTTCCAAGTTAAATGTGACAACTGTGTTCTCAGGCATCATCAATGACCAGTTCCAGTGGTCTTTTCTTAGGCCTTCTCTTCCTTTAAGCAGCATACTGACCATCTCCTACTAGCTGCTCTCTCCTCTTTTGGCTTCTTGTAGACCATATTCTTCTGTCTTCATTCCTCACTTCTCCCAACAATTTAAAGGGAAGGAGGATATTCCTCAAGAGTTTATCTCTTCTCTCTTTATATATTTTCTCATAGAAAAGTCACTGCTAAGTGGCATAGTGTATAGAACACCAAGCCTGAAGTCAGGAAGACCTAGGTTCAAATCTGGCCTCAGACACTTCCTAGCCATGTGACCCTGGGCAAGTCACTTAACTCCCATTTGCCTAGCCCTTCCTTTTCTGTCCTAGAGTTATTACTAAGGCAGAAAGTAAGGGTTTGAAAAAATGAAAAGAAAAGAAAAGAAAACTTACTCATTCCCATGGCTTCAAATAGCTACTTTACCCAGATGACTCCAAAATTAATATGGCACCCATCATGGCAATACTTTTCACTAAGTACCAAGCAAATATGGAAGTGGAAGATGGAGGGTTGAAAAAAGTTCTGTACAAACATAAAGGGCCAAGTTGATAGGTAGTGAAATATGGCAAGTGGTCAGAAAGTTTAGAAGGGGAAGATAGGGTTTTGCAGCACTCTTCCTCTACCTCTGTATCTCTGTATCTTGATCTCTGGAAGTCTGTCTCTCTCTTCCAGGGTTTAAAATATCATCATGTGCTCACATAGGAAGCTGTTCTTGCAGTTTAACTAAGACTTTCTCCTCCCCACCAGTCCCAAACAATAGCAAAAGAAAGGGAATTCTTTATTCTCTTTGTCTATTTTGAGTTGATCAATCAAGAAACCCCTACTTAACACAACATCTTACTTGATGGCTAACAAAGCATTAAGTAGAGGTTTCTTGATTGATCAACTCAAAATAGACAAAGAGAATAAAGAATTCCCTTTGACAACAGAAAATGTTAAGGACATTGAATAACCCATAATGTATTGGGCCCCTATGTGTTGATGATCGGAGGAATGAGAAGGACATAGAATGGCTAAAACAAGGTGCATGGTGAAAGGGAGATTGTCTCCAAGTCCATGTTCCCATTTGATGGGGAGGAGCCATGTCTTGCATCTGAAGTGCCTGAGTCCTTTTTCTGATGATTGGTCCTACCAGATGCTGTGAGTCAAATATCACTTGGGAATTGTGCTTATTTCCTACACTGATTTGTTTACTCTAAGTCAGTGATGGGCAACCTTTTGAGCTTGATGTGTCAAAATTTGCCAAAAAACTGAGCATAACTGGGGTAGTGTGTCACTTTGAGGAAAAAAAACCATAATTTCATGATATTTATAGTTTAAATGACAAAAATGTATAATTATAATATGTAACTATATTTAATAAACCAAAATAAGTAAATTAATATAGGAATATAGGTAGAATCGTCATCTATAGTGTACAGAGTGTCTACACCACACTATAGCAAATGTTTCATCTTTGGCATGCGGCCCCGTACTTCTCTATATGCAGCTACACATGGCTGCATATCATTGAAAATGGCTACGTGTGCCAGTGCTGACACACGTGTCATAGGTTTGCCATCACCACTCTTAGTGAAACCCCAGGGAAACTAAACAAAATAAACTGTGTATCTCTGACTTCTAGGGAGCAGAACAGCTTTTGAAGGAGGTAGTCCTAAAAACTACTAGACATGGGCCATAACTATGTATTGTTATGGCTAACCTAAGCCTAGAAGAAGTATTATATTATTATTATTATTATTATTATTTTATTCCTTTATTAATTCTAAGCTAATAAATAAAACATATGTGGTATCCATGCAGAAGGGCAGCTAGGTAGTACAACAGAAAGAATGCTGGACCTAAAGTCAGCAAGACTCCTTTTCCTTAGTTCAAATCTGGCCTCAAACATTTAACTAGCTATGTGACCTTCAGCAAGTTGTTTAACCTCATTTGCCTCAGTTTCCTTATCTAGAAAATGAACTGGAGATGGAAATAGCAAACCTCTAGTATCTTTGCTAAGAAAATACCAAATGGGGTTCTGAAAAGTCAGACATGGCTGAAACAACTGAACAGCATCAATAAAAATCTTTCCATTTCAGTGAGTAGTCAACATTCTTATGCAAAGGTTTCTTGACTAGAGCTTACTGAAAGAGGAGGAGGGAAGGTTTGGGTAAGTGGAAGCTCAGGAATTATTCTGATTGGGTATAACCACATCCACCATACCCCTTAGACTAAGGAGGTAAGCAGAGCCAAAGAAGTAGTGGGGGTCAGGGGGGCAATAAAGGATCTCCTACTCTCTGAGAACCTGAGAGAGCTAGAAATTTCTCTTTTATTCTTTCTGCAGCTGGGGTGCAATATATAATTGCCGATTATCTTTGATTCCTTCCTTTCCCTCAACCATTTTCTACAAAATCCTGAAAATCTGACCCTGACAAAATCTCACATTCCTATCATCCTCCCTTTCCCCTCTTCTAGTACTATAGTAGAGATCACCATTGTGATTGTGCTGTCTTTAAATATCCTTCTCTCATGTCTTCTGGTCTACTTCCTCAACCCCTCCAATCCATCCTTCACATTACTACCACATTTTGTGCATAGAGTTCAATATTTTGTTCCTTCGATGAATTTCCCTTGCCTTTGGAGGAAATTTCAAACTTCCTACTCTGACATTCAAAGCATTCCATGCATCATTACTACCCTGCTCTCTAGCCTTATCTTATATTACATGAGACCACTAGGTGGGCACAGTAGATAAAGCCCTAGACCTGGAGTCAGAAAAATGAGTTCAAATCCATCCCCCAACACTTCCTAGCTATGTAACCTTGGGCCCAAAATGGAGATGATCATCGCACCTACCTTCCAGGGGCTTTGTGAAGGTCTAATGAGATAATATTTGTAAAGCATTCTGCAAACATTAAGACACTGTATGAATCCTCCCTGAAGGAGAGAATATGCTATATTACAATGAAATTGGACTAATCACCATTCTCCATATATATAACAAACATTCCTACATCTATCTGGAGGCAATTAGATGACTCAGTGATTAGATTCTGGACTTGGAAGCAGAAAGATCTGCCTTTGGATCTGCCTCAAATAATTAATAACTGTTGCTCTCAGCAAGTCATGATCTCTGAGCCTCATTCTGTTCATTTGTAAAATGATAATAACACCAACCTCCTAAAAATTAAAATTGAAATAGCATTTGTAAAGCACTTTGCAAGCCTTAAAGAAATGTGTGTGTGTGTGTGTGTGTGTGTGTGTTATTTTTGGCTACCTTTGCCTTTCCTCTGCTCACACTGTTGTCTCAGTCTTGTCTTCAAGGTCATACTTCCCTCTCTCTTCAGCTTCCCACATCTGTTAAGTTCTTCCTCATCCTCTAAAGCCCAATTCAAATATCAAGTCTTCTCTAAAGAATTGCAACAAATGAATAAATGCTAGAGATTTAAAACAAGGGAAAAAACAGCAAATAACGACTCAGGGATGTTCAGAAGCACAAATGACTCAACAAATTCAATGCTCCTTTTCTATCAGTAACTAAAATGTGAAATCTCAGTCAAAAGCTACTTGCTTTAAATACACCATATAAAATATTAATGGCATAGCTACTGTACTAATTATGTTCTTATAGACCCAAGGCTCTATCTGTGATATGTAGACTATGCAATTAATATGAAAATAAGATTGTAAAAAGTTCTCTTTAATGAGTGAGCAATAAATACTCATCTTGTGAAGAAATCCTTGTGTAATCATGCATTAAAACTATCTTTTTAAATGGGCTTAAAATATTTGGAGAAAAAAATACTTTACCCTTTTAATAAAAAGGTTAGCCTGAATTCTCTTGGAGGGAGTAATTATCCTAACTTGTGATGGCTTTGAAAGTCAAACCTATCAAATGATAGCATGTTTCACAGGCTTTGTGAGGTCTACTAGACACTCTGGTTACTAGAATCGACCATGAATATACCAATAAGAAATAGCTGCTCCTAGATGTAGCTACATATTCTGTCTCAGTGTCTTATTTTTAGAATTGTCAATCTCAAAGCACTAGGATTGTTATAACTTAAATAAGAAAAAAATGATATTATTGAAAGGAGGATAGTGATGTGGGTACAGCTATTAGAGTGAAAGGAAAAGGTGTCCAACCTCACCCTTTCAATGTTGTTAAGTGTAGCTTTAATTATTTGCATAGCTTTAGAACTAGTTGCCAGGGGTGTGATTAGAACTGAAATGGAATTACTTCAACTCAAATGTCAAATGAGTATGAATTCCTACTGAGAAAAAGTAATACTGTTAAAAACGAAATCATGACCTGAGAGACTCTTTTATGTGTTGGCTGGGTACAATTTTGGACTTGACTCACAAAAGAAATAAAATAACTTAAGACATGGAATTTTTCACAATAGAGATGTGAATTTTCCTTCATGGAGGAAACCTAACAGAACCAATTAAAGAGACAATCAGCAAATAGCCCAATACCTCAGCAAAGAAATCAGCCTAATGAGACAACAGATAGCCCTCTAGGAAGAAAAGCAGCATGGGACAAATTTAGAGGAAAAGAATGGGCACCACCCTAGAAACCTGAGTTGTCACAGGGAAAGTATTTTTCTCCCATCAGAGACCTGAGAATTTGTAATCAGTTATGACCCTGTGTTTATAAGACAAATTTCCTTCTTATGCATCTTGCTGTTTTGCTTTGAATAAACGTGCAATCTAGTCTAGAAAAAGAAGCATTGGGTGGTAGCTAATGAACTACGAATTTGAATGGATGCCAATCCTCAAATTCCTTGGATCTGGGTTTAGCTTTCAGTGAATTTAGGGAAGAGTATAAAAAGAACAGGGTGGCATGAAACTGCATTGGGAATATACTTCTGCATATCATTTTTGGAATTTTCCATGTTATAAATAGCTTAAATATAACCTTCTTTTCCCTTCACAAATTCCCTTCAACTTGGCTTTTCTTTCCTGGTAACTGAAAGAAAATTTCTTTCACAATTAACGTTTCATCTCTTGTACCAAATAGAAAAACAGTAATATGAGGCAACAGAGATTCCCTTTGGGCTTTCATTCACAGTCCTTTTGGATAGTAGAAATAGGTCTTTGGTCACGAAACAAAGGAAAATAAAGAAGTAAAATGTTATATATAGTTCATGGAAATGTTTTAAGTTAAGTTAAAGGACATTTCAAAAGGAACTGAATTAATGCTAGTTGGAAGCAAATCAATTAATCAATCACTAAGCATTATTTAAGTGCCTACTCTGACACCCACTGTGGGAAGAACTAGGGACACAAATACAAAGGATAAAATGATCCCTGCTCCTAAGAGGACAGGAAAATAATGTTCTTTAAAATTCACAGTGGGTCAGACAATGAGTTAATAGTTTTTTAAGTGAAAATAATGATATTTGACATCTATGTGGCAATTTATGGCAACAAAATATAATGTATGTACCTTTATATCTGATACATTATTCAAAATTCACAGATTCTGTATTTTAAAATCCATACAATCAAACCTGTTCCTGACCAAAAATCCTCTATAATCATCACTAAAAAAGAGGTCATTCAACCTAGTTTCATGACCTCCAAGGAAAGGGAACTCACTAACTCGCAAGATAGCCTAAATCATCTGTGTATAGATCAAATTCTTAGGAAGATTTTTTCTCCCTTAAATCAAATCTAAAACATCCCCCCATCAACTCTTACCCATTGTTCTAAGCAGAAGAGATTTAATCCTTCTTTCATGTAGCCATTATGTGTCCTGTCCATCTTCCAAGTCAGCTCTAAACAGAGGCAGCTAAATGGTGCCATAGAACACAGAGCACTGGACATGCAGTCAGGAAGATCTGAATTCAAATCCAGCCTCAGACACTTAATATTTGTGTAACCTGAGCAAGTCATTTAACCTCTGCCTGCCTTAGTTTCCTCAATTGTAAAATAAGAATAATACCACCACCTAACTTGGAGGGCTATTGTAAGGAACAAAAGGGACAATATTTGTAAAATGCTTAACATGGTGCCAGAGATGGCACTATATAAATGCATATTCTCTTCCCCTAAATACTCCTCAGTTCCTTTATTTGATTCCTTTATGGCATGGTCTACAATTTCCCCATCTAATGTGTTCCTTCCTTTAAACATGCTCTAGCTTTTCCAGGTTAAGATGGCGGCAGAGTAAGAAGCAGCTCTTAACCTCTCCTGACCGAAACACACAAAACTCCTCAAGGGGACATAAAAACAAGTCCAGACGAACGGAGGAACCCCACAACAGGGCACAGCATGGAAGGTACGTGGAATCGAGACATTTCCAGGCTATAAAGGGCTCTCACTAAATCGCAGGCTGAGCAACCGCCCCACCCCCACCCCCTCCACACTCATCTATAGCTCCGAACCCAGCTAGAAAGAAATAGGGCAAGTTTGGGGCACCCATCGAGTCATCAGCAGCTCCGGGACCTGTTCCTAAGAGCAGCAAGACTTAGGACCCCATTAAGTCAAAAAATGCACGCGAAATCTGAGTGCGCGGGAGCAGGACGCTGGGCGCAGAGCGCAGGCTGAGCAGAGGCGTGGGTGGAGGCAGACACAACCAGGAACTAAAGCCTAAGTGGGGAACCAGTGCAGACGGGTATACGACTGTGGAAGCAGCGCCCTGAGACTTGTAAAGAAACCTCCAGCAGAGGATCAAGCAAGAGGGCCCACCAGGGGGCTTGACCTTGGAAAAAACCAGAACTCAGAACTCAGGAGCCAATAGATCGTGAACAGACACTGAGCGCGAGGATAAATCTGAGAAGCTGCTGGGCTAATGATGGCTACTTAGCATCAGGAAGTTCAGAAGAGAAAGAATAATAATAACAAGAAAAAGAAGTCTTTAACACTCGACAGCTTTTACACAGAGAAAATCCAGACAACTGAGCAAACAGAGGAGGAGAACAAACAAGCATCTGGACCCTCCTCAAATAAGGAAAACTCCTCACAAGCTATGGAAGAGTT
>NW_025343824.1:0-6734 GCF_016433145.1 Gracilinanus agilis
AAAGGGCTATAAAAGAATGCCTGCCCTTTGATCCAGCCATACCATTGCTGGGTTTGTACCCCAAAGAGATCATAGATAAAGACTTGTACAAAAATATTTATAGCTGAGCTTTTTGTGGTGGCAACAAATTGGAAAATGAGGGGATGTCCTTCAATTGGGGAATGGCTGAACAAATTGTGGTATATGCGGGTGATGGAATACTATTGTGCTAAAAGGAATAATAAACTGGAGGAATTCCATGCAAATTGGAGAGACCTCCAGGAAGTGATGCAGAGTGAAAGGAGCAGAGCCAGAAGAACATTGTACACAGAGACTGATATACTGTGGTAAAATCGAATGTAATGGACTTCTGTACTAGCAGCAATGCAATGACACAAGACAGCTATGAGGGATTTATGGTAAAGATGCTACCCACATTCAGAGGAAGAAGTGCAGGAGAGGAAACATAGAAGATAATCAATTGCTTGAATGCATGAGTTGAGGTGGACATGATTCGGGATGTAGACTTGAAATGACCACACAAATGCAACTAACAACAATATGGAAATAGGCCCTGAACAAGGACACAAGTTACAACCAGTGGAAATGTGCGTCGGCCATGGGTGGGGGTAATGTGGGGGGTGAAGGGGAAAGTATGGGTATGAAGCATGTAAACAGGTTAAAAATGAATATTAATAAATGTTAAAAATGGAAAAAAAGAAAGCAAATTTCTTGAGGATAAGGCTCTCTTTATATCTGCATGGCTTAGCTAGGGCTTGGCACATAGGAAGTGTTGAATAAATGGGGGTTATTCCATTGCTCTCTCTTTCTCTCACTCAGTTTTTTTTTGATACACATCCATCTTCCACTTCCCTTAGTGTGGATGTGGCCTAGGACATTGTCTTAGGCCCTCCCTTTTTCCCCTTCCATGCTGTCTCTTGCTGATGATCTCAGCTCCCACAGGTTCAAACATCATCTCTGTGCATCTGACTCTCAAGTCTATATATCCAGCCCTGACCATGCTCTTGAGCTTCAGTCCTGCATTATCATCTTCCTCACAAATAGTTGCTGGATATCCAGTAGATTTTATCAGCCTCAACAGGTTCAGAAGCATTTCCCTATGTCTATTATGGATATAACTGTCTCAGTCACTCAATTTTGTAATCTAAGGAGCAGTCAAACCATTCCAGTCATCACCCTCAATTCCTACCATATTTGACCTTCATTCAAGGAGCAAACCCTGTGTTCTAATAGGTCAGCTTTTGCTTATGTTGTACAACCAAGCCTCTATCATACTTCTCTCCAAGGTAAATTCCTCAAGGGCAGAGATTGTTTATGGGCTTATGGGCTTATATTTGTGACTAGTGTTTAGTACAACTGTTATTCAATTATTTCAGTTGTATCCAATGCTTCTTCAATACTGGAATCATTTGCCATTTCTTTCTGCTCATTTTACAGATGAGGAAACTGAGGCAAGCAGGGTGAAGAGATTTGCCAAAGGTAACACAGCTAGTAAGTATCTGAGGCTGGATTTGAACTCAGGAAGAGGAGTCTTCCTAACTCAGGGCCCGACACTTTATCTACTATGTCACCTAGCTGGCCTTTCTTAGTACAGTGCCTAACACTAATTGCTTAATAAAGTGTCCCGCACTCTACCTACCTTTAAATTATCTATCTACTTATCTATTGCTGATGTATATCATCCCCTGGGTTATGAAAAGGTGGAAGCAAGAAGTTTCACCTAGTTAATAAGTAGATAATTGCTAAGCCTTATTGATTCTAACTCCACAAAATGCCTTACATCTTTCCTCTTCTCTCCTCTCACACAGCCACTTCTCTAATTTAAGTCCCTTATCTCCTCTCACTTAGACTATTTTAAGAGCATACTAATTTGTTTCTCCTCTCTCTAATCCATCCTCCATATAACTAACAAAATAATCCTCCTAAAGCACATATCTGAAAAACTTTCAGTGGCTCCCAATTGCCTCTAGTATGAGATGCAAAGTCCCTAAGCTGGAATTTAAGGCATTCTACCAACTGGTTTCTCCTTACTTTTCCAACTTTATTTCATATAATAAATGGTATAGCCAAACTGAACTACTAACTGTTCACTGAATTCTCAACACTCCATTCTCTGCCTCTAGGGATCCATTCACGCCATCCTCCAAACCTGGATTACATTCCTCCTCACCTTGCCCTCTTAGAATCTTTGCCTTCTTTCAAGGTTCAGTTCAGGTGCCTTGGGATCCTTTTCTCATTGCGACTTATCTTTACTTTTAAAATAAATCTTATTGCTATCTTTTATTTTTACCTCACCTACATTTCTTTTTGAATTCCTTCCTCTTCCTTGTAAAAAAGGTTTTAAAGAGGAGGAAGAACAAAAATTTTCAACAAATCTAATCAACAGATCAAAAAAATCTAAATGAAATATTTCAGACTCATACAGCCCCTCACCTCCTTCAAAGGGGGCCTCTACAGTTGCTCATACTTTCTTACTTTTGTATTTGGCATTGAATTTTTCTTCCTCTCAGTAGAATGGAAACCCCATGAGTAAAGGACCTATTGTTTTCATCTCTGGAGTCCCTGTGAAAAGCACAGTATTCTGCTCATATTAAGTACTTAATTTTTGTTTAACTGAATTGACATTGGATAAGACACTTTCTCTTTGGAGAGTCAATATTCTCTTCCATAAAATGAAGAATTACTGAGCTAACTATCCCCTAGTATTGTAAAGAATGTGGGAAAAATATATTTAAAAGTAGTTTTTAAACTAAAATGGGATGAAGAATCCTTAAGGAAAGAAATTCCCTTCACCAATGTAGGTTAGTACCTGCTCTGCAACTTCTAGTCATAGAGGTGTCAAATGTGTGGCCCAAAGGCCTACAACAGTCCCTAGTGCAGTGCAAAATAGTGTATAATCGAATTAGGGTGTAGTTTACAAAATAATAAAAATGTAATCAAGCACAGATAATATAACATTTTAGGACTAAATCAAGAGGAAGTTTTCAGGGGTTCTTCTGTACAATTTAGGAGTGAATATTTTCTATTAGAGTCTGAGACCATTGTTCTAGACCAGTGATGGACAAACTTTTGAAAGAGGGGGCCAAAGGAAAGGAAATGCTTATCTATCAGTATGTTTCTAAGGCAACTCTTTCCAGGTTTCATTGTATTGTATCCTACTTGTTGTATTCATCAGATTAGGAATAATGTCTTGTGGCTGGATAGAACATTTCAGGGGGTTGCATCTGGCCTGCAGGCCATAGTTTGCCCATCACTGGGATAGAGCACTGGGATATTAAGCAATTGGCCCAGGGTCAACGAACAGTCAGCATGTAGCAGAAGGAGAACATGAGCCCAGCGTTTCTTATTGACAAGGCAGGCTTTGTAGCCATTACATCAAATTGACTTATATAAAGATAGATACATAGAAAGATGAGAAGGGAAGGAGGGAGGAAGGGAGGAAAATAGAGAGAGAAAAAAGACAGAGACAGAGATATCATCTCCTTGTGCTACCCATCTAACTGTATTTCATAATATGAATATGAGGCAATCTTTGTGCATGTACTATTTTATGTATGGCTTATTAGACCAAATTATTTCGAGGGAATATGAATCTCATTCATGCAGCTATGCAATGTTTAATCTCGTTCTATAATCAATAAAATGGTATCCTTGGACACAAATAACTAGAGAAACTCATTATCTACAGGGAATTATTCTTCTATTTGGACTTTGTGATATCCTCCATGACAGTGGTAAATACCTTTAGAGACCATATATTTCCTTGATTTATATGTCACTTGATTCAAAACAATAAGGTAGATTATCACATCTATTTCATCTATTAAGAAATCTTGCATGACCTTAATGTGCATGGGAGACATCCATTTTGGAGGCAAGTTTTTAAACCATAATCTTACTCCATAGAATCCATTCTTAAAGTAAAAAAAAAACAAATGAAAACTATGATATCTTGTGTTTTCTGCACCTTTCAGTCAATTGTGTGGCTTTAAAAATGTGGTCTACTATAGAATAAAGTTCATGTAAGAAAAGTCTTTTGCCTCCACTGCATCTCTCTGTTTTCTGAGGCATTGCTATTTATTATCTTCTAATAACATCCTCTCTAAGATTTCTTAAGTGTTTGTGGTGTCTTTTGACTTCATTATTATGATGGTTATTTTACATTTGTTAAACTTCCATAGGTAATGATGCCTGCCTAGTTGGATATCTGTTCCTTTATCAATTTCCTATTTTCCAATGTCAACTTATTTTAAAAAGAGGTGATGTTGGAGTCATATAATTGTACACCATGATTCCTTCCCATCTTTTAGTCTCATTTTGTTTTGATTTTGATATCTATTATAACAAGTCAGTGACTTGAATTTATATGGATAGATGATTTAGAAACATACTACTACTAAACTAATCATACTAATACTGATCATTTCCTGTCTATTAAGTTGTAATAAATTTCCCTTTTTTTGGATATTTGTCAATGGTCACTGTGTCTACCTTATTCTACTATTTTCTTGAGGAAGAAATGATTCCTTACATATCAGAGTAATGTTTCTATATAATTTATAAGCCATTGGTATTTTTCATATCCCAAGACAGATTTGCCAACATTTTTTAACACTGTTCCTTTTGCTCATCATTGAAGTAACTGAGAATTAAGATGTATTTTTATTTAATTTGAAGAGTGCATTCAAGTTCTTAAGAGAATTTGTCTACCTAAGGATTGTATATTTAGTGTTAGAAAGGATGGCAGAGACTTTCTAGTACAACTTTCTTTTTCTCAAATACATGTTTGCCCATGAACCAAATCAATAGCCGCAAGAATAATTATTTGAAGACTTCAAGCCTTCCCAAACTACTTTTGGACAACTTCAATAGGTAGGTTTTTTCCTTATATTGAGCCAAAAACTGCCTCTCATTACTTTCACTGTGGGGAACAGCTTCTCTATCCTTCACGGTGAAAAACTTCAAATGGCCCTCAGGCTTCTGAGAAAATGTAAACACTCTCTGACTTGTCCTCATATGAGTTTTTTCTCTTTCAGTTTGCTCATCTCCAAGTAGAAGGTGTCTAAGCTCAGTCACTGGTAGGTTTTGAATAGTTGGATTCTGGGTACTTAACTTTAAGCTATGACTGAAATAAGCTCCTTATTTCTGAAATTCAGAAGGAAAATGAAGTTGTATCAAAGATAGTTATATACATACTTGCCCCTCACCCGGTAATAGGCATTTGGAGCCAAGCTTTCATTAATGATTATATTCTTGTTGGTCTTTTATTTGTGAATGGAAAGCTGTTTCAGCAGAGACCCACTGAGGATCTAAGGACAAGGACAAGTTCTCCCATGTCACCTCATGTTCTTCTTAAAACTCTCTCAGTACAGGAATGAAATTATAAGACTAGTAAACAACCATACTCAGAGTTGAAGTTTTATAAAGTTGCATACATTTATGAAAAGGGAAAGTGAGACGCATCCTAGCCATTGCCTTTCCTCTCTCTGTTATTCCCTCTGGTGAAGAGGTACAAATTCCTCATGTCATATTTTTTTTATAAGAGGCAGCAGGTATCTTTCTACCTAGCACCTCCATCTGGGGAAGCTGCCTTTGCCTCCAGCTCCGTTCTTGAGCTCTAATAAACTGAGAGAGTTCTCAGCTCCTTCTCACTATGCTTGCCCTTCCATTCTCAGTCTACCCCCACCAAGATCACTAAAAGACAACTCAAAGCATTTGTGTAAATATCTTCTCCCCAACCACCATCTTGAAATGGAATTCTTTGAATTCCAAATCCATTTCCCTGCCCACTTCCTAACATATGTCTTTAAATTCACTTATCTGAGAGTTCCATGAGTAAGCATGCTGTTTGGCAGATAAACTCATATAAGAGGATTAGAAAATCCTCACATTTTGTCTCAGAGCACATAAAAGTCATAGGAAGTTTTGCTTCTAAGTTTCAAAGAAAGTTAGGTTTTCTTCCTCCCATCATCCCACATTTCAGACTTGAGAAATTTTTTTTAATTACATTAACCTTTCTTACACTGTTAATCATTTCCTTTATTCTAACACATAAAAAAGAAGGAAAGGAAATCCTTTCCCATAGAATGGGGGACATTCATAACATCTACCAACTCAAAAACAATTGTAGGGGAAGTTCCGGGTTAAGATGGCAGCAGAGTAAGAAGCAGCTCTTAACCTCTCCTGACCAAAACACACAAAACTCCTCAAGGGGACATAAAAACAAGTCCAGACGAACGGAGGAACCCCACAACAGGGCACAGCGTGGAAGGTACGTGTAATCGAGGCATTTCCATGCTATAAAGGGGTGAAACAGCTCTCACTAAATCGCGGGCTGAACAACCACCCCACCCCCACCCCCTCCACACACAACATCTATAGCACTGAAGCCAGCTAAAAAGAAATAGAGCAAGTTTGGGGCACCCATCGAGTCATTGGCAGCTCTGGGGCCTGTTCCTGAGAGCAGCAAGATTTAAGACCCCAGTAAGCCAAAGAACGCAAGCGAAATCTGAGCGCCGGAGCAGAGAGTGGACGCTGGGCACAGAGCGCAGTCACAGGCAGAGGCGTGGGTGGAGGTAGACACAGCCAGGAACTAAAGCTCTGAAAACCTGAGTGAGGAACCAGTGCAGACAGGTATATGACTGAGGAAGCAGCACCCTGAGACTTGTAAAGGAACCTCCTACAGAGGATCAAGCAAGGGGGTCCACCAGGGGGCTTGACCTTGGAAAAAACCA
>NW_025343825.1:0-3612 GCF_016433145.1 Gracilinanus agilis
ATATATATGTATATATATAAAAAGATAAGATATATATAAAGATAATAGCAAAGCATCCAAGAGAAAAGGTCAAACACAGATATCTGATGAATATTTACATTAAACCATCTTTTATTTTTAAACCTTTACCTTCTATATGTGTCAATTCTTTTTTTTTTTAACCTTTACCTTCCATTTTAGAATCAATACTGTGGATTGGTTCCAAGACAGAAAAGTGGTAAACTGGCATTAAGTGACTTGTCTAGGGTCACACAGCTAGGAAGCATCTGAGGCAAAATTTGAACCCAAGTCCTCCTGATCCCAAGCCTGTTCTCTATCTACTATGCTACCTTGCTGCCCCACATTAAACAGTCATGAAGAGGACAAGGAACCTACAAAAGGGAAAGAGATAACAACTGAGATGCAGAGAGACTATCACTTATCCAAAATCACATAGCTAGTAAGTGGTAGAGGCTGCTGTGGGCACAGTGGATAGGGGACTAGACTTGGAGACAGGAAGACCTGTATTCAAATCCTGCTTCAGATACTATCTGTGTGATCCTGGGCACATCCCTTAATCTCTCTGGGGCTCAGTTGCCTCATATATAAAATGAGGGAGTTGGATTCAACAGCTTCTAAGGCCCCCTCCAGCTCTAAATCTTCCATTAAAGGAGGGAAGAGAATTCAGACTTTCTAACTACAGTACCATATGCACAATGTGCTTCTTTCCCCTTGCTTCACAAAAGCTATTCCAAGATTCTGTCTGGAAAGAACAAAAGCCAGTGGATTGAGAGTGAGGCTCCTAGAGAACAGGGCCTGGTGGAGAACCCTTGGTGACTCTGGTGCCTGACACAGTGGCCTCCACACATCGACCACTTAATGTTAGCTAAATAGAGTTTTAAAAGTAGAGTTATGAGAACTCTCAGGTCCACAGCCCAGATGGGTGAGTGAGGGCATGACAAGACAATTTCTTCAGGGAAAGTTCCCTAGAGGCAGCAAGGTCTCCTTCTTCAGCCAAGATGGCAGCTCAGAGTATGTTTTATTTTACTACTCTTCTCTTAGAAGCCTGTTTAAAACTTTCACTTTTGTTTCCAAGTGAGCTAAGTTTGATAAAGAAGAGGATTCCATTCCCCAATAGACAAATGATCGAGGGACACGAATAGGCAATTTTCACATGATGAAATCAAAACTATCAATAAGCACATGAAAAAGTATTTTAAATCCCTCCTGATTAGAGAAATGCAAATTAAAACAACTCTGAGGTACCACCTCACACCTAGCAGACTGGCCAATATGGAAGCAAAGGAAAATAATAAATGTTGGAAGAGAAATGGCAAAATTGGGACATTAATGCACTGCTGGTGGAGTTGTGAATTGATCCAACCACTCTGGAGGGCAATTTGGAACTATACTCAAAGGCCTTTAAAAGACTGTCTGCCCTTTGATCCAGCCATAACATTGCTGGATTTGTACCCCCAAGAGATCATAGGGAAAAGACATGAATAAAAATATTTATAGCTGAGCTCTTTGTGGTGGCAAAAAATTGGAAACTGAGGGGATGCCCTTCGATTGGGGAATGGCTGAACAAATTGTGGTATCTGTTGGTGATGGAATACTATTGTGCTCAAAGGAATAAAGAACTGGAGGAATTCCATGTGAACTGGAATGACCTCCAGGAATTGATGCAGAGTGAAAGGAGCAGGACCAGGAGAATATTATACACAGAGACAGATACACTGTGGTACAATCAAATGTAATGGATTTCTCTACTAGCAGCAATGCAATGACCCAGGACAATCCAGAGGAACTTGTGAGAAAGAACGCTATCCACATCCAGAGAAAGAACTGTGGGAGCAGAGATGCAGAAGAAAAACATGTGATCGATCATGTAGCTCAATATAGATATGATTAGGGTTTTGCTGTTAAAAAATCACTCTACTGAAAATATGAATAACATGGAAATAGGCTTTGAACAATGACAATGTATAACACAATGGAACTGCTTATCAGTTCTGGGAGGGGGGAAGGAAGGGGGGAAATCATGAATCATATAACCATGGAAAAATATTCTAAATTTAAAAAAAAAAAAAAAGAGGATTCTAGGCTGGGTTAGACTAAAGCTGGAGGCAGCAAGAGAAAGACAAAAAGGGACCTGACTCCCTGTTCTCCCATGTCTGGCAACTTTGGAAGTCCAACCAAGGGAAGTTCAGAAAAGGAAGAAAGGGCTAATGGGCTGAAATTTAGGCAGTCCAGAGTTCTGTTTCCTCATATACATTAGCAATTTTCCCAAGCAAGAAAAGCTTTAGGAACCAGACACAGCACACCAAGTGGGGCCAGATAATGGAGAACTGTGAATTTTGTGAAGCCAAGTCCCCTCTTTATTTCCTGAGCCTATCCCTGAGCCTGTGGGGAGAGAGGAAAGGGCATAGGCCACAGCTGGCCACCATACCTTAAAAATATTTCATTTCCATTAAGGACAAAAGTTTTAATTGCAGACAGCTTTGCAGCCCAAAGAGGGCTAAGGGATCCTGCCCCCTCCTCAGCTGTTAGACAAGGATGTCCTCCAGGGGAAAGGCGCCTTTTTAAAATCTCTAGCTAAGTCTCCACTACATCATTTAAAAATGGTATCAATATTTCAGCACATTTCCCAGAGCCGTCAGATTCAACAGCCTCTTCTCCTTCCTTCCTTTCCTGTTCACTGAAGCCCAGCTGCAACTCACAAGTTATTTTTAACTAGATTTCATGACATCCTTTTTGCACACATCCTTGCTGGATCATTCCCACCTCAAGATACCACCATGAGGCAGAAAACATCAAAGCCAAAACTATGTGATCTTGGGCAAGTCACTTCACCAATCTGGACCTTGGGTTCCCCATCAGTAAAACAAGGGCTTTCTAGTAGGTGGTCTCAGATCCTTTCCAGGTTTAACAGCCTTCAATTTTATGTTCTCGTATCTAAAAACACTACAGTCCCTTCCAGCTCTGACATTTAATGTTCAGTGTTCTAAGATTCCAGTTCTGAAATTATATGTGCAAAGGGTTCCTTTCCAACTTTTACATGTCTTCATTCTTTGTCTGTCTGTCTCTCTCCCCCCACCCTCTCTGTCTCTCTTTTATTCTGTCTGTCTCTCTCATTCTCTGTCTCTGCCTCTCTCTGTCTCTCTCCCCTCCCCATTCTTTCCCTTCCCTCATCTCACCTTCCTTTCTTCTGTCTCTATCAGTCTATCTCTTTGTTTCCTTTTTCTTGCTTTCTTTCCCCCTTCTTTTTCCTCTCCCCCTTCCCTCTCTCCCTCTCTCCCCTTCTCCCCTCCTCCCCTTCTCTCTTTCTCTCTCTCTCTCTCTCTCCCCTCTTCCTCTTTCTGTCTCTCTCTCTCTCCCCTCTTCCTCTTTCTGTCTCTGTCTCCCTCCCCCTACCCTCTCTATCTCTTTTATTCTGTCTGTCTGTCTCTGTTTGCCTCTCTCTATCCTTCTCCCCATTCTTTCCCCTCATCTCACCTTCCTTTCCTCTGTCTCTATCAGTCTATCTCTGACTCTGTTTCTCTTTTTCCTGCTTTCTTTCCCTCTTCTTTCTCCTCTCCCCTTCCCTCTCTCCCCTTCTCTCTCTCTCTCTCTCTCTCTCTCTCTCTCTCTCTC
>NW_025343826.1:0-13109 GCF_016433145.1 Gracilinanus agilis
GGCTGGTACCTCGCGCTCGCCTCAGCTAAATGCAAGAACCGGGACTTGGGGAGGATGGGGAGGAGGGAAGAAGAGCGGTCCACTCCCGTCAGGCCAGAGAGGGCCCCCAGGAGAGGATGGGGAGGCCCCAGCTTCGGACTGGGAGCCCGGGGACCATCCAGGGGCCCAGTGAACTAGGGACCACCTGGAGTTTCCCTCCCACCAGTACTTCTGTGGCCCCTCGGCGCCTGGCACTGTGCTAGGTGGCAGGGGACCGCCCGCAACCTCCTCACGCCTCCCTTGATTGCTGGCCCGGCAGAGACGGCCAGCCCAGAGGAACACACTGAGGGGGGTGACCCGGAGGGGAAAGGAGCGGGAGGGCCAAGGGCAAGCTCCCCGGGCCCTCAGAGCGCCGGCCCCGCGCATGTGGCAGGAAGCCAGCCGGGCTGCCCCCTCGTCCCTGCTGCTCAGGGGCCAGATGTCCGGGAACTGGCCTGCCAATTCCCACCCATCTCTGGTCCCCAAGCGGATCATCCGGCCGCAGGAGTCTCCCCCGAGCTTACTCACACCTGAGACTGAGACCAAAGCGCAGCCTGCCCCGCCCTGCCCCGCCCCGGGAGCAGCTCCCAAAGCAGCCAACCCTTTCCCCAGGGGTCTGGCCGAGGCTTTCCGAGGCCAGCAAAGCACCGGGAGGGGATTTAACTGGAAAGAACCCTCATTCCATCCACACTGAACCCGCGGGCGGAGAGCACCTGGGGAAGTTTAGGGGGGCCTGTCTGTCGGGGCTCTCCTCCGGCGCTCCTGGCTTTTGTTAGTCAATCAACCAACCGGCATTTCTGCGGGATCTGCTTTGTTTCAAGCAGCCATGATACAAAACAAACAAACAGAAATGATCCCTGCCAGCAAGAAACTCACATTCCCCGGCGCAGGCGACTATGTATACAGGAGAGATACATAGATAAAGGGAGACAATCCCGAAGGAAGCCCAGACCCCCGAGCGAGCCCCCGGGAGGCAGAGCAGAAAAACCGCCCCAACCCAGCTGTGTTCCTTCAACGAAGAACCTAAGCTAGATCGGAGCCGGTCAAGCCGGGAAGGAAGGGTGCCACGGTCAAATGCGAGCTTGAGGGGAAACCCCGAGGCAGGGAGCCCAGCCTGAAGGTTGTTGGGGCAGTGGAGGCTGGAGGCTAGACGGAGGGGGCTCCTCTATAGACGTAGACCCAGCAGAGAGCGCGGGGAGGTGGCAATGGCGGGCCTGGGTGTCTAATTGGATCTGGAGAGGGGGGCTGGGAGTGGAGTTGAAGCTAACCTCCAGGCAGTGGGAAAACTACCCAGTACCGGGAAGTCAGAAAGAAGGAAGATGGGGGAGCCATAAAGAATTCTGATCTGGACTGTTGAGTTTAATGTCAGCAGTTGGGCATGCTAGACTGACTAGGGGGAGACAAATAGATCCGAGAATTGTCAGTGTGCAGGAGGGCCCTGGTGAGGTCACCTAATGAAATAGGATGGAGGGTCCAGGGCAGAGCCGCAGGGAACTCCCTGGTGCCACCTAGGGCAGGATCCAGCCAAGGAGACTGGGGAGGAGCAGTCAGATAAGAGAGAGAAGAGGGATGTTTTTGCACTGTCAGGGTTTAGAGGCCGGGATCCTGAAGCACTTTGCCATTTGACAGAGGAGGAAACGGAGGCAAACAGGATTCAGTGACTTGCCCAGGGTCACAGAGCTAGTACGTGCTAAATGCGGAGGATACAGTGAAAGGCAGAAGGTGGCATAGTCTCTCATGGTGGAGGCAGCGTACAAATAGCCACCTAAAGATGAGACCATAGAGAGGGAGATCATCTCAGAGAAGGTGATGTGCTCTTGTTAAGGGGAACGAGAAAAGACTTCTAGAAGAAGATGGAATTTTAGCTGCGACTTGAAGAAAACCAGGGAAGTCAGCTGAAAAAGAAGCACATTCAAGGCATGGCAGACAGCAAGGGAAAAGTGCCCAAAGGGGGCTGATAGAACAGGCCATCTTCTAGACAAGACAGGAAGGGATTGGGATAGAGCAGCGGTTCCCCAACGGTTTTAGCCTGCCGCCCCCTTTCCAGAAAAAATCTTCCTTAGCCCCCTGGAAATGAATTTTTTTTTAATTTGAATAGCAATGAATAGGAAAGATAAATGCTCCTGTGGCCATCACTACCCCCTGGATCGCTGCAGCACCCACCAGGGAGCCGTGGTGCCCACTTTGGGAATCGCTGGGATAGAGGATGCAGGCAGCAGGGTCTGTTTTGGCAAAGAGGAGGTCCACCTTTTCATGAAAGACGCAAGTGAGGGGCAGATGGGTGGCTCAGTGGATGGAGAGCCAGGCCTAGAGACAGGAGGTCCTGGGTTCCAATCTGACCTCAGACACTTCCTAGCTGGGTGATCCTGGGCAAGTCACTTCACCCTAATTGCCCAGCCCTTCCTGCTCTTCTGCTCTGGAATCCATACTTAGTATCGATTCTAAGGCAGAACGTAAGGGTTTAAAAAAAAGATACAAGTGGAAGAGACGGTGGATGTGAGCAACAAGATGGGAAAACAAAGGCTCTTAGCCTGCATTGTGGTGTTGAAGTAGGAGGTGGGGGGAGGTTGTATCCTGGAAAGCTTCGAGAGGGATGAAAAGATTTGGAATAGCCAACGTGGTTAAAACTCATTAGAGAGCTGTAAACAAATTGTGCCTTGCTGCAGTGAGGCCCCACTTAAAATCACGTTACATAAATCTGTCGTGGGCCCAGCCCCCACGGTTCTGTTACTTTATCCTATTCTCTCTTAAGTAGCACAAACCTAGGAAACAAGGTGAGAATAATTCAAGGTTGGGGCTTAGCAAGGCATGATGGGCAAGAGATTCAATACTAGAGGATAGTGTGAGTAGCCAGTGCCAAGGGGATGCCTGGGAAAAACTGAGGGGTGGAGGAAGACGGGAAGTCATGGTAAGGACAAAGCACAGCTTTAGGGGTCACAAGACTGTGAAAAGTGAGATGAAGGAAGTTTATGATCAGAGAAAAGACTTTCAATGTCCATCACCACGTAAGATCAAGGCTATGGCCATTTCTGTGTGTGATCGAGATGGAACGGAAGAAGCAATGGGAAATTTCAGGGAAAATGATGGAGTTGAGGGACTGCAGAGTTAGGGCATTTGGGGGAGTGTCAATCTGTGCTTAAGGCATATGTATAATCTGTGTATGAGGGCAGGAGCCAAGAGAAAGGCTGTGCTGGGCATTGAACTCACAAAGAAAGGAAGGAAATGGGCCTGGAGATGGTCCCAAGTCGCTCTCCAATGGATGGCTCCACTAACCCTAACCCTAGATTCCCCTTAGCCATTTCAAAGGTGACATGGCCAAATGGAGCTGCCTCATCATCCAGCCCCTCCAGACTTGCCTACTTCTGTTGACATCCCCACCGTCCTTTCCACTGGCAATCTGGAAGACATCCTCACTCTTTCCCTTTCCCTCCCCTCCCCTTCCCACCCTATCCAATCACTCGCCAAGTCTTCCCTTGATAACATCTCCACATTCTTTCCTCACTACTCACAAAACCAAATGCCTACCTGGGTTAGGCCCCCTCGCCCCTCACTGGCCCTCTCCAATCCAGCTACCTTCCCAGACTTATTTCCATTATGTACCTTGCCATTCCCAGCCCCTCCTCTTGGTACTGTTTTGTCTTAGAATAAATAATGTAGGGGGCAGCTGGGTAGCTCAGTGGATGGAGAGTCAGGCCTAGAGACTAGAGGTCCTAGGTTCAAATCCGGCCTCAGACACTTCCCAGCTGGGTGACCCTGGGCAAGTCACTTGACCCCCATTGCCCACCCTAACCACTCTTCCACAAAGGAGCCAATATGCAGAAGTTAAGGGTTTAAAAAAAATCAATACTGTGGATCGGGTTCCAAGGCAGAAGTGTGGTAATGGCTAGGCAATGGGGGTGGAGTGACTTGCCCAGGGTCACACAGTGTAAAATTGAAATTAATATACAATAACTCCAAGTATTATATTTAATAAGATATATTAATGATAATTTGAAGTAAAAGAAAATAAAAAGCTAAAGAGGGAGCTAACCCAGCTACAGTCGCGAAAGAAGAGAGCCAAAAGTCGGGGTTACGGCCAACTTATATACAATACCGTGAGGACACAATGTGCAGGAGAGATGAAAAGGAATTTGGGGACGAGAAAAAGAATTCTGGGAGATGGAGTCCAAGGGTTCAAGATTTCTAATTACACAACAACTAGGTAGTGTCTGAGGCCAGATTTGAACCCAGGACCTCCCATCTCTAGGCCTGGTTCTCAATCCACTGAGCCACCCAGCTGCCCCTTCCTCTTGGTACTCTTAAACCAAGCACAATGTTCCCTATCTCAAAACTCCATCCCTCACCACTATGGCTTTCCCCAAGCCTGGAATGCACTTTCCCTTCAACTCTGCTTCTGAGAATCTTTACCTTCCTTCAAGGACTGACTTAAGAGCCACTTTCTCCAGGAAGCCCTTCCCTTAGTTCTTAGTACTCACTTCTTCAAATTATCTTCTCTTGACTCACGTTCTACATGTTGGAACCCTATTAGCTTCTTAAATTCAGGAACTGGTTTTTGAGTTGTCTTTCACAGACACATATTATATACTCACCCACCCACACACCATACATGCACACATTGCCTTATACATAGTAGATGCTTAATACATGTTTGCTGAATTCAGTTCCAAGTCCCTTCTTAAAACTCAGAACTTGCAGTCAGCAAGCTTTGGGGCAACTCCCTGAGCTGCCATTTGTTGACTGGCTATATGACTTGCAATGTGAGGTTGAAATCTGCCGGCTTCTTAGTTGCCTTTTGAGTCTAGATTCCTAACCCTATACCTCCCTTTCCCCATATGTAGAATGACAAGGTGCACCTAGTTGATCTCTAGGACTCCTTTTACCTCTAAATCTACGAGCTTATGAAATAAAAATTTGATAAACCAAGTCTGCCTTTGGAAAGCTACATGCTTTGTAAAACAGAGACTTCCTTTTGTAATTATCCTCACGTACCTGTGAGAAATGGAAGACCATAATAACAAGGGAGGCTTCCTTTTGCTTATTGTGCCACATGGCATATTCCCATTAGGAACACTTTGGGCTTGTTGTCCAAGATTTTCAGCCTTCAGGTTTCCTCAGCTACCCTGGATCGGCCCCATGTTTGACATGAGAAAGGCAGCCAAATCCCCCTGACATTCACTGAGGACATTTTTGCGAGAGAGGTGGGATAACGAAGGGGAGATTTTGGAATAATCCTCATTTGAGGGATATCAGATTCTTTACTAGCTATGAAGAAAGCACAGGAGTATGGATGCTGCCAGGGAAATGGGGCTGGATTTGGAGTCAGAGGACCTAGATTCGAAACCTACCTCTGGGTATCCATGAACTCCAGAGTGACTTCTCTGACTACCGTGTCTTCATCTGTAAAACGCCAAGGGTCGGGCTAGCTGATCTCTGTGGTGGCTTCCGACTAGAAAGCCAGAATCGTCTGATCTGCTTTATACATTCGGATGTCCTAATAAGAGAGTTTCTGTTGCCCCCACCCAGAGCCCAGTAAGCACCAGTGCCCCCTGGTGGTCTGGAGTGGGACAGTGCCGTTCAATGGTGTGGGAGCCACTCTTTGGGACCCAGTGGACCACAGCCGGCCGAAACCATCGAAGGGATTTCCTTGCCAAAGATTCCGGAATGGTTTGCCCTTTCTCCCTCCCAGCGGTCCTAGCCATCAGTTAATGACTTGGCACTAGGAAGAGATTAGCTCATTAAATATGTATTGTTATTCCCAGCTAAAGGAACCCTTAGGAAAGGCTCTGGAGGCCTGAGAGAGGCCGATGGGGCCTTCTGAAAGTTGAAGCAGTGAGGTTCCTAGATCGGCCCCCCCAAAACATATTCCCACATGTTCCCACTGTGTTCGGGCACGCAGGAAAGGAACACCCAAGGATCCAGGCTCACTGGAGATGGCCAGTTGGGATGATGAAAAACTCCTGCTGTGGTTTTTGGAATTCCTGATGTAGAAATCCTTGATGCCCTCAATGGGGCCGCTGTAATTATCTCTCGTTTTTCATGTCCACCAGACAGCTTGGAGGTGTACTGTCTGCTTTCAAGTTGATGACGGGCTTACGAAGGCATCGAGTTTCTCTGGAATCTACGATCGGAGCACAAATGGACTTAATGCTATTATTTAACTCCATCCTCTAGTTCTATTCATTCTACATGACCCAGAACTTGGAAATGAGTTAAATTTGAGAGTCTGTGTGTGTGTGTGTGTGTGTGTGTGTGTGTGTGTGTGTGTGCACTTGAATTTTTCTGTCTGTCTCCCTGTTTGAAATGGCTCCTTTAGAAATTCTACTTGAATGGAAGCCTTTGTGTCCGTCACTGATATTTCTGTTAAATAACAGCATATCACATTCCTTAAGGCAATTTAGAGTAAAGAGGGCTGGACGTGAACTCAGGACGCCCTGGGTTCAAATCTGCTTCTGACACTTACTAGCTCTAAGGGAGCAAGTTGCTTAATTTCACCTCAACTTCTTCCTCTGTCAAATGGAGATGATGATGATGATGATGATGATGATGATGATGATGATACTTAGAGTGTCTACCCCCCAGTGCTATTTGAAGGCTTAAAATGGAACAACACCCAGAAGGTACTTTGCCACCTTTAAAGCATCACAGAAATGTCTGCTATTGATTGACCAAAGTTCAAATCCCACCTTTGCATCTTCTATTTGTGTGACTTTAGACAACTCGCTGAACATTTGTGGGCCTCAGTTTCCTCATCTGTTAAAATGAGGAGACTGAACTAGAAGATATCTCTGCTCCCTGCCTGCTCTCTGTCTCCAGTCTTATGACAATCCCATAATACCACTGGAAGCAGGGACGGGCCAGCTGCCAAAACACGTGTGGCACCTTGGAGAACTTGCCTCCAGAAGTATGCGATGCTAGAAAATGGAGAGGCCCTGCTCCATCCTGCAGAGCGTGTACATGTGTGAGTGTATCTGTTCTAATAGCCACCAATTCTTTCCTTCCCGTCCCCAAGTGTCGAGGGAGGAGGGCGAGCTGGGGTGGGCCTCTCCCTCTGCCCCCCGGGGCCAGCAGCCTGCTCTTCCTAAGCTAGCACCACCAATCACTTGCCCCGCCCCACTGGGGGACATGAAGAAGTGAGCTTGTGGCTCTGCTGTTTCTGTCCACGGTGTGCCCGTTCCCTGCCTGGCGAAGGGGAAGGAATACTGAGGAGGGAACAGCCTAGGCTGGAAGGTTGGGAGAGCCAGGAGAGGAGCAGAGCCAGTCATCCAGGGTCAGTATGTAGCTGCCTTGAGTGGGGTTTTGACCCAGCTGACTTGGAGGCCAACTCTCTGTCCAGTGTCTCTCTCTCTCTTTTTTTTAACCCCTTACCTTCTGTCTTAGAGTCAATACTGTGTATTGGCTCCTAGGTGGAAGAGTGGTAAGGGTGGGCAATGGGGGTTAAGTGACTTGCCCAGGGTCACCCAGCTGGGAAGTGTCTGAGGCCAGATTTGAACCCAGGACCTCCCGTCTCTAGACCTGGCTCTCAATCCACTGAGCTACCCAGCTGCCCCGCCAGCATCACACACAGGATCGTAGATATGAAGTTGGAAGAGACGTCAGAGAATGTGGAGCCTGGCGGCTCTTAAAGCACGGTCTGCGGCCCCTTTCAGGGCATCTGGTAAGTCAAAACGACTGTTCGTAATGATTCTAAGATGCTGTTTGCCATGTCTACTCTCAGGAGTGGACAGACAGTGGAGTTTTCCAGAGTCTCCGTGGCCTGCATTGCAAACGTGAAACCAAAGTTACAGTCTCGCCTACAGAATTGCACCTCTAGCTTACAGACGGACAGAAATCTGCCGCGGCAGCCTGACCCGCTGTTTGGCTTGTGCCCGTCTGGTATCAGCATCAACTAATCCTCAAAGACCCCTTTTAATTTAAAAGCTTCGTGACAAACACGAGTGTGGCTGAAATACTCAAAGGGTTGAATAACTTCTTAGAAGCTTATGATTCATCCTGGACCAAAAGGAGAAGCAGGCAAAATTGCTGGAATCAAAGGAAACTGTACCAGGAGATTTCGCACTCCCCACTGCCTTGTTCTGACGGTTTTTTAAAATGCCAGTTTTACTTAAGAATGTCCTTAAAGGGGGGACAGCTGGGTTGCTCAGTGGATTGAGAGTCAGGCCTAGAGACGGGAGGTCCTGGGTTCCAATCTGGCCTCAGACACTTCCCAGCTATGTGACCCTGGGCAAGTCACTTGACCCCCATTGCCCACCCTTACCACTCTTCCACCTAGGAGTCAATACACAGAAGTTAAGGGTTTAAAAAAATTAAAAAAAAAAACATCCGACAGACTGGGCTAAGCCAAGCTGAGGGTAACTGACAGGCTCTCCCTCCTGGTCTCTGCCCATTGACTTCCATGGCTTTCCTTAAGTGGGAATTAAAATCTCACTTCCTCCAGGAAGCCTTCCACAAATCCTCTCCATTCCAGTGCTTTCCCTCAGATCCTCATCTATAGAGTGTGAATTCCAATCGATAACTTTGCATACTATCTCCCCCATTCAACTGGGAGTTCCTTGAGGGCAGCAGGGACTGCCTTTTCCTTTTCTTTGTATCTCTGGCACTTAGTACATTGCCTGGCACCTAAGTAGGCCCTGAATAAATAAATGGTTATTTTAAAAAAACTCTTACTTTCTGTATAAGTAACAACTCTAAGAGAGAAGTGCAAAGACTAGACCAGTGATGGTGAAACTTTTAGAGAGCATGGGCCATGCCACCCCCACCCCACCAGAGACCAAGTGCTGCACACACTTCCCCGTCCACCTTACCCCACACAGGGGAGAAAAGTGCTCCCATTGAGCTGCTGGGCAGAGGGTAATGAACTCTGGTGGGCGACAGCACACGTGTCCACAGGCTTTAGGTGCCCTCTTTGGCACACATGCCATAGGCTTGCCACCATGGGGCTAGGCCAACAGGGTTATGTGACTATTGGCTCCAATAGTCAGGGTCACACAGCCTGGAAGTGTCTGGGACCAAATGTGAACCCAGATCCTACTGACTTCAGGCCTGGCACTCTATCCACTGTGCCACCCAGCTGCCCCTACGAAATGTCGTTCGACTGATTGAAGAGACACATTTATGGGATGGTTTGAGTTGTAAGCTGAACAAGTCCCTTTTTTCATGAAACACCATTTTTACTAGAAAGAATGACTGATAAACAAACTATGGTTATCCTGACTTGGGTACCTGATGGGCATTTTCTTTAAAAAGAACAAAACGAACCTGTCATTTCATGGAAAGCAACTGACAGTATTTGTTGCCAATGACAAAATTCAAACTTTCAAGTGAAAATTCAAATTTGGTAAAACTTGTATCCTCCACTGAAAGCTTGGCACTTCCTTGGCAAGCCACAACCCTGTTGGCCTCAGTTTCCTAATCTGTCAAAAGCTGAAGAAGGAAATGGCAAGCCACTCTTTTGTGTGCCAAGAAAACTCCAAATGGAGTCATCAAGAATCAGACACAACTGAACGACACCCGCAGCTTAGCTTAGTACCTGGCACGTAGTAGGCATTTTAAGATGTTTATTCACTGATTACTGTTAAAGTCTTTCTCGCCCTGGTTCCAATTCTATTCATTAAACTGGAACCTCTTCCAGCATCAACACTATTGGCTGCAATAAAGCTAGCTATCTTCTTAGCCGTACGTAGAGGCTAAGCCTAAGGGATTGGCAATATCGTTCTCTTCCACATTATTAGACACAGAATCCTGAAACGATTTTTTTCACCAGTTCTCCATCATGAAGTTGGTTCTCTGTAAGGCTAAGTAGAAGATTCTAATAAATCAAAATAATTTAAAATGCTTTTATTGTTGTTTCTGTGTCCTGAAAGACCTCGGTTCATGTTTTAAATTCTATTTTCCAGTAACACATTCCTAAGCAGAGCATTCAATTTGCTTTTTTTAAAAATTAAATATATAAAAATATAAATATTTAATATTAAATATCTTCAGACTTGACTTAAATCTTTGCTCTGAGATTCAGGCTCTGTAGTACCAATCTTTAAGTTTTCCAGAGTTTTATGGTGTGTTTGACTCATTTTTTTATTCCTTCTGAATGTTGGTTAACCTTAACTGCAATGTGATTTTGCAAGTAAGGAAAAATGTCCAAGAACGTCAATCATTATAGCAAGTTCTTACGAGAAATTAATGTTAGCTAATCTCTCTACTGAACCAGAGTAAGGAAAAGAACAAGAGAAATGCAGCCTACCCACGCTATCCATCGCTGGCAGCTCATCAACTACAAGCTGCCCATCTTGATCCTAGTAACTGACCAAATTGAATGACTTCGGTTTCAAATTCTCCAACGCCAGGTTAAAATCAGCTCGGTCTGATTTTTATTAGGTGGTGATGCAAAGAAGAAATTTCATGCAGTAATAAATCAAGTGGTAATTGCAACTGATGATTTAAACAGTACCGTTCTGGGGGCAGCTGGGTGGCTCAGTGGATTGAGAGCCAGGCCTAGAGATGGGAGGTCCTAGGTTCAAATCCAGCCTCGGACACTTCCCAGCTGTGTGACCCTGGGCAAGTCCCTTGACCCCCATTGCCTATCCTTTACCACTCTTCTGCCTCCAAAATGGAAGGTAAGGGTTTAAAACAAACAAACAAACAAACAAATGAACAAATAAATGAATGAATGAATAAAGGAGTGGATGAGTATGCAAATAAATAAATAAACAGGCAAACAAATAAATGAATAAATAAACAAACAGTGCCCTTCTAAAAACTTTGTGGCTACTTGAGACTATCTTCTAAGGGTTGTATTAACGCTTGACCCCCATGGCCCATTCTTACCACTCTTCCACCAAGGAGCCAATACACAGAAGTTAAGGGTTTAAAAAATGTATATATTCATTGTTGTTGATACATGTAAAACCCAGTGGAATTGTGCTTGGCTAAGGGGGGTGGGGGTGGGGGGTTGGGGAGAGGGAAAGAACATGAAACGTGTAAATATGGGAAAACATTCCAAATAAAAATAAAAATGAAAATAAAATATTCATTCTTAAAGTCACAGTCATTCCAAGCGGACAATAATGTATTGAAAACACAATGTGCTCGGTTCCAGAGCAACAAATAATATTCCTGGTGCAGGAGCCGACTGCACTATGCATTTGACTGTGTTTACCACCCAGCTCACAAAATTCCTCAAAAATGTAACCATTGATTCCAAGAGCTGTTCCAAGCTGGCTTGGCTCTGCTCCCTGCTACATGTATCTAGATAAGCGCCTCAAACATCTCCCAAGTCTAGCAGCTGCCTCAAGGCTTTGGCCAGCTTACCTTTATCAAGGCCTCCAGGGACTTGGCTAAGTTCTTCCTGGCCAATATGGAATTCCAATTCAATTAAAGATTTCCTTAATACATGCCTGGCTTTTACAGTGCTTCTCTGGACGAAGCTGACTATTGTCTTCTTTACATTTTCTTTCTAGCATGGAGTGACTCTGGCCCCAGACAGATTCTACAAAAATGGAGTTTCCTTTGCAAATATTACAATTGTTAGGTACCATCACTCTACAGTTCATTTCTACTAACCTAATCGTTTTTTCACTAGCTATTTGGTAAACCGAGTCCCGCTTTCTATCTGCCAAATAAGCTGCTACTTAAAGGGAACTTTGGGTGGCTTGTAAAGAAAAGACTTCTTTTTTTAAAAAACCCTTAACTTCTGTGTATTGGCTCCTACGTGGAAGAGAAGAGTGGTAAGGGTAGGCAATGGGGGTCAAATGACTTGCCCAGGGTCACAAGGCTGAGAAGTGTCTGAGGGCAAATTTGAACCTAGGACCTCCCATCTCTAGGCCTGACTCGCAATCCTCTGAGCTACCCAGCTGCCCCCTCCATCGCTTTTTATTTCATTTCTTTTAAACCCTTATCTTCTGTGTTTTGGCTCCTAGGTGGAAGAGTGGTCAGGGTGGGCAATGGGGGTCAAGTGACTTGCCCAGGGTCACACAGCAGGGAAGTGTCTGAGGCCAGATTTGAACCTAGGACCTCCCGTCTCTAGGCCTGACTCTCAATCCACTGAGCTACCCAGCTGCCTCCAAAAGACTTCTTTTGAGATCCTCATTTGGCCTGGATTTGGAGTCAGGGGACTTGGGATTCGATCCTGGCTCTTTTCCTAACCAAATGGGTGATCTCAGACAAGTCATTTTTCCTCTTTGGTCCTCTGCTTCCTCATCTGTCATATGAGAGGGTCAGACCACCTGATGCTGAAATCTTCCTCCCACGCTCCATCCATGAGGCTGAACTGGCTACTCTGTCAAAATGGAGTTTCCTACATGGAGATGCTCTTTGGAAGAAAAGGCTTCCCATCATTTGGGTTAATTTCCCAGTACAAATCAGATGATCTTTCACGATATTCTAGTTTAAGATTTCATCGATTTCATTTTCATGCAAACATTCATACTTTGCCTTCATAGCCTAGTCTGTCTGCCTGCCATTGAATAGCATGTATGTGCCCACAGTTTCGGTACATTAAGATTACAGCACATACTGACATAGGGAGAAACATATCTCGTTAACCATATGTTTTCAAAGGCTCTTTATTCCCTTCGATCCCCCATCGTAGGGGTCATCTTGGCAGAACTGGAAAATTCTTAGGAATATTTTCTCTCCAGAGGGTGAAATTATGAACAAGAATTCCCCTTGTTGGCCAAGTGAAGGGCCTTTTTCATGTTTCTAACTCCAAAGATGTGCTCATAGACAATGCCGAAATGTCAGTTTCCTTGAATAGACATTTGTCCGCTATCCTGGGGCTCCCGGGTTACTGGGAACTGGCGTGCCTGTCTTCTATGGCAGGCCAATTATCCAAGAAGCAAGTTTTAGAAAGCTCTTACTGTTTCGGATGGTCCTAAGGTAGTCAGGATCCAATTTACTCATAAAAAGAAAATCACCCTAGATCCGATCCGCTGTCCCTCACCCCTACCCCACTGACCCCACCCCGTCACATGAATAGCCTTCAAGAGCTCTGAATTAGACAGTCAGAAGCAATCTCTGCACAAGCTCAATTTCCTCATCGTCAAAATGAGAAGGATAGCATTTGCCACCATTTTGCTCACAGGGTTGTTGGCTTGAAT
>NW_025343827.1:0-1632 GCF_016433145.1 Gracilinanus agilis
TATATAATTATAAGCATATAATTATATATATAAAATGTCTATTGGATTTCTTGCCTTCTCAGTGGTTATAGAGGAGTGGAGGAAGGGAGGTAATTTAGTGCTGAAAATAAAATAAAATTGAACATAAAAAGGAAAATGACTTGTTATAGTTCTCTCAACAGATCTTTTTCATTTTTCACCTATGTGTTGTCCTTTCCATTTTTATTCTTCAATGCTCTCAGCATGATATGGTTTAATTGGCATTCTTGCCAAATATTCTGTGAAATTGATTTTCCCTCCTCTTCCAGTGCTTCATGCTGTTTTATTAGACGATATTACTTTATAATCTACTACCGTTCTCCTCTATAAGATTTTATAAATGAGTTTATAGGTTGAGCCAGAGTTTGTCCTTGCCTGTCATTTCTATAAACTTAGTCACTTAGTAAGAAGATCAAGTTTTTGCTGAATGAATTGGTTTCTAGATTTTTTTTTGGCTTTCTTCATTGTATAGAATGATTTGCATTGGTACAATTTCCTCAGAAAATGGTGATGTTCTTTGTGGAGGATTATTTCTTTATCCAGTTTCCATTTTTATGATAATAACATACTTCAATGTATGATACAAGCACTTTAATTCCATGCCATATACTTTTCTTATATTTTCTTCCTCATAATTTGGTGTAGATTTTGATCTTTTTTTGAAGCTTTTTCTGAAATTGTCTTGCTTCTCATAAGATTTATAGAAATAGAAAAGTAGATACAAGATCTTCATTCTTAAATTGATCTTCATTCTTAAAAGTTGATTTTCTGGCTGAATATGGGTAGCTGATTTACAAATGACATATATTGGTATCTAGTAATTTCCTTTCTTTTAAGAGCTACTTAATTTCACTAGGTATGATATTATGTTGTATACATTGTGTCCTTTATTTCCAAACTGCTTCTTGAGGAAAGTATTAGTTGCATAAATATGAGACTTTGCTTTGCATCTTAATCCTCAGCCATCATTTTCAACTTCTTTTAGGTCATCTTCCCTATGTCCCTCCTTGCATTAAAGTCACTAAGTGTTAAATTATATTTTGATTTACTTTTGATAGTATTTTCATGTTCTTCTTAGATTTTGCACCTTCTTGAACAAACATGAATTACTCTAGCCTCTTAGAGGTGGTTATTCTTTTAAAAAATTTTTAGTGAATACATATTTTTTTCCAAACATTTATTAATATTCATTTTTAACATGGTTACATGATTCATGCTCCTCCTTTCCCCTTCGGCCCCCCGCAATCCCCCCACCCATGGCCGATGCACATTTCCACTAGTTTTGTCATGTGTCCTTGATCAAGACCAATTTCCAAATTGTTGGTAGTTGCATTGGTGTGGTAGTTTCAAGTCCACACCCTCAATCATGTCCACCCCGACCCATGCATTCAAGCAGTTGTTTTTCTTATATGTTTCCTCTCCTGCAGATCTTCCTCTGAATGTGGGTAGCGTCTTTACCATAAATCCCTCAGAATTGTCCTGGGTCATTGCATTGCTGCTGGTACAGAGGTCCATTACATTCAATTTTACCACAGTATATCAGTCTCTGTGTACAATGTTCTTCTGGCTCTGCTCCTTTTGCTCTGCATCTGTTCCCGGAGGTCTCTCCAGTTC
>NW_025343828.1:0-1870 GCF_016433145.1 Gracilinanus agilis
TTAAGATGGTGGCAGAGTAAAAAGCAGCTGCTTAACCTCTCCTAACCAAAACATATAGGACTCCTCAAGAAGACATAAAAACAAATCCAGAGGAATGAAGGGATTCCACAACAGGGCACAGCATTGAACGTACATGGAATTGGGGCATTTCCATGCTATAAGGAAGTGAAACAGCTCTCACTAAAACGCAAGCTGAGGGACCCACCCTCACCCCACACCACCTACAATGCCAAAGCCAGCTCACAAGAACTAGAGCAAGCTTGGGGCACCCATTAAGTCCTTGGCAGCTACCTGGGGTCACCAGGGCCTGTTCCTGAAAGCAGAAAGACTTAAGACCCCAAGAGGCTAAAGAATGTATGGATTTTGAACAAAGACCCTGAGCTCAGGCTCAAGTGAAGGCTCCTGGGTCCATGGATCCTGAGCGCAGGAGCGGACTCGGATCTTGAGCACAGGAGTGGATTTTGAGTGAGGACCCAGTGCAGAGGGATGTACAACTGTGGAAACAGCACCCTGAAACTGTTAAAGGAGCCTCGGACAGAGGAACAAGCAAGGGGACCACCAGAAGGCTTGACTCTGAGAAGAACTAGATCTGAGACTTTGGGAGCCGAGAGAGCACAAACAGACCCTGGGTGTGAGGATAAAACCTGAGAGGGCACAGGGCTAACAATGGCAAATCAGAGACAAGAACCTCAAAAGAGAAATATCATCGATCTTGCCAGGTCAGACAGACTTAGAGCTGGGCATGAAGGGCAGGCTCCCAGCACAGTCTGGCTGTGTTTCTCTCTATGAATCTGGGAAATCTTGCTTCTTTGCAGAGTTGACCAGCCCTTGGTGCCTTTTTAAAAAATGAGAGAGGGGCTTCCGGGTTAAGATGGCGGCAGAGTAAGAAGCAGCTCTTAACCTCTCCTGACCGAAACACACAAAACTCATCAAGGGGACATAAAAACAAGTCCAGACGAACGGAGGAACCCCACAACAGGGCACAGCGTGGAAGGTACGTGGAATCGAGACATTTCCAGGCTAAAAAGGGCTCCCACTCAATCGCCGGCTGAGCAACCGCCCCACCCCCACCCCCTCCACACTCACCTATAGCTCCGAACCCAGCTAAAAAGAAATAGAGCAAGTTTGGGGCACCCATTGAGTCATCAGCAGCTCCGGGACCTGTTCCTGAGAGCAGCAAGACTTAGGACCCCATTAAGTCAAGAACGCACGCGAAATCTGAGCGCGCGGGAGCAGAGAGTGGACACTGGGCGCAGAGTGCCCGCTGAGCAGAGGCGTGGGTGCCGGCTGAGCAGAGCCATGGGTGGAGGCAGACACAGCCAGGAACTAAAGCCTAAGTGGGGAACCAGTGCAGACGGGTATACGACTGTGGAAGTAGCTCCCTGAGACTTGTAAAGGAACCTCTTGCAGAGGATCAAGCAAGGGAATCCACCAGGGGGCTTGACCTTGGAAAAAACTAGAACTCAGACCTCAGGAGCCAATAGATCTCTGATAGACACTGAGCGTGAGGATAAACCTGAGAAGCTGCTGGGCTAATGATGGCTAATCAGTTACAGGAAATTCAGAAGAGAAAGAATAATAACAAAAAAAAGAAGTCTTTAACACTCGACAGCTTTTACACAGAGAAAATCCAGACAACCAAGCAAACAGAGGAGGAGAACAAACAACCATCCAGACCCTCCCCAAATAAGGAAAACTCCTCACAAGCTATGGAAGAGTTCAAATCTGAGATTTTGAGGAAAATGGAAGAGATCTGGCAAGAAAATAACAGTCTAAAAGGTAGAATCTTGCAACTGGAAAGCGAGGCTCAGAAACCAAATGAACTGATAAGCAAATTGAACACAAGAAATGACCAGATTGAAAAGGAATA
>NW_025343829.1:0-6540 GCF_016433145.1 Gracilinanus agilis
TTTTATGTCCCCTTGAGGAGTTTTGTGTGTTTCGGTCAGGAGAGGTTAAGAGATGCTTCTTACTCTGCCGCCATCTTAACCCGGAACCCAAAAATTCTATATTTTTAACAACTACATTGGAGTCTTCAAGTAAAAAAAGAAATCAAATCCTCCTAATGTTCTTCTGCCATACTTTGGCCAGAATTGATTCCCAAATTTACATGTTTTCTTTCAGAGAAGCATCCTGGGGAATTGTTAGATTGTAATGATTGATCAGATTCTGGGTGAAGGACTGATAACCTAAAAATAGGTGGATATGATTTCCTAGAGATACAAGTATTGAAAGAAAATGGTCAGGGTCATATCAAGATAGTAGTAATGTATTACTAAAATTTACCTTCATAGTTAGATATAAGGCATTCAGTTGAGCAATAACTATAGCAATAACTTCCTATATAACATATACTCATGAAGATAGGGACATTTAACTTGTAATTGGTTCCCTCGGAGTCCACTCATGAGATGTTAGTATGTTCCCATGGCATGATGATTTGTTTCATTTTTTAATTCAAAATTTATTAAATGTCTACTATGTAAAATGAAATATCAGAACACAGAGGAGAAAAGTAAAAATAAATATCAGAACACAGAGGAGAAAAGTAAAAATAAATCTATAATTTAATAAGGATGAATTGCAGAGATTAACAGCATATAGATTAGTATATGATAAATATGTGTAAGGCATAGGAATGAAGTTATGAGGTAAAGAAAAAGGGATGGAAGAAAATATAAAATTTAATGGCATGGAGAAAAATGCAGTTAGTAATCATAACTGTGAATGCGTATAGTTTGAGCTGACTCATAAAACAGAAGCAGATATCAGAATAGATTAGAAGCCAGAAAATAACAACATGCTCTTCATCAGAGAAACACTTGAAACAAAAAGATACACACAGAATTAAAATAAATGGATGAACAAAATCTAATATGCTTCAGCTAAATAAAAAAAAACACAACATAGTGGTAGCAATTATGATCTCAGACAAAGCAAAAGCAAAAATAGACGTGATTAAAAAAGACAAGAGGGAAACTACATTTTTTTTAAACCCTTGTACTTCAGTGTATTTTCTCATAGGTGGAAGAGTGGTAAGGGTGGGTAATGGGGGTCAAGTGACTTGCCCAGGGTCACAGAGCTGGGAAGTGGCTGAGGCTGGGTTTGAAACTAGGACCTCCTGTCTCTAGGCCTGACTCTCACTCCACTGAGCTACCCAGCTGCCCCCTAGGGAAACTACATTTTACTAAAAAAGTGCCATACCATAGATAATGAAATGATGTCATTATTAAACATAAATGTACTAAATGGCTTGGCAACCAAAATCTTAAAGAAAAAATTAAGTGTTACAGGAGAAAAATGACAGCAAAACTCATAAGAGACCTCAACTTGCTCCTCTCAATACTAGATTAATCTCACCATAACTAAACAAAAAATATGTGAAGAAAATGAATAAAATTTTTGAAAAGTTATATGCAATACAACTCTAGAGAACACTGATTGGGAATAGAAAGGAATATGGTTTTTTTGCTCAACTGTTCGTGGCACCTTCACAAAAATTGAGGATGTATAAGGGAATAAATACTTCACATACAAATGCAGGAAAGCAGAAATATTAAATGCATCCCCTTCAGACTGCAACATAATAACAATTGCATTCAATAAAGAGTCCTGGAAATATAGGTTAAAATTAACTGGAAAAATTGATTGGAAACTAAATAATCTTATCCAAAAAATGAATGAGTAAAAGATCATTCATTACAGAGGATGACAACAGTGAGATAACACACCAAAATTTGTTACATTCAGCCAAAGCAGTACTTAGGGGGAAATGTATGCCTTTAAATGCTTGCATCAACTTCAAGGCTTAGGCAACTTTTATGTCACCCATTTGGACTGCATAATGGGCTACCTTCTCTTAGGATGCTAGGGATGGAGAGAACACCATCTTAGAGTATAAAAGGAAAGATTTTATCATCTCTCTCAATGTGTAGATCGGACCATGGACTGGGTAAAGTAATAGCCAAGATACAGTGATGAGGAGGTTTAGAGTAGTTTAATAAACTGGTAGAAAAATGAGGCATTCACATACCATTTCTGACATTTGCCTTAGTTTATCCTATCAGAGTTCATTTCATAGAAGGCCTTGAAAAGGTTAGACTTCAACATTTTCAGGCCTTCGTTTACATACTAATCTGGAGCTTATCTCAGGCTAATAAAGTCAGCCAACTCTCAGAGAATAAAAATGACAATGAAGCATTTGGTAAATACTTAGTGTTGCATAATAACACTGTCAAAGAGATTTAAAATTCAGCTGAAATGGGATGCAGAAATGAGTCCAAAATCCTCCTGAGATGTCTTTATTCTATCTGTCCAAGAAATTTCAGAGGGAGCCACATGGAACAACAGTCCCCAAGTCAGTTTAGTTACAGGCAAAATCGTGTAGGTTCAAAAGCAGACTTGTCTTTCTGGTCCTCACCTGCCTCATGGGAGATAGTCCCATCTGGAGCAGCCTTGATGCCAGCTTGATTCTACACATTATGGCATCCGAAGTGTTCAACACTGTAGATGTTCCCATTATAATTATAAATATAAGCAGAGCAAAAGAAGAACAGAATTATCAAATGTAATTTCCCCTAGACGATTACAATAGTTACTTCTTTGCCTCATGTCTTCTTACTCCATTCCATATTCCACACAGCCTTACCACAGTGATGGCTCTAAAGCAAATATATGATTACATAACTCCCCTACTCAATGAACATCAATGGCTCCCTATTACTTTTAGAACAAAATATAAACTTCTCTTTAGCATTTAATGTTCTTCACAACCTGGCCTCTTCCTGTGTGTTACTGCCTTTGACATACTCTATAATCCATTTGAATTGACTTCTAGACTGCTCCAAAAACAAAATTAAAAAACAAAAACTAACCATTCTCAATTTCCCAACCCCAAGTTTTCAATGGCTATCCATATCCGTTTTATGGGCATCCCTGCCTGGGATGATAATGTGAAAGACATATTTTCTTCATTTCTGTTATTAAATATATTTTTTCTTTTCCTTTCCTTTTAAAAGATTCTCTTCTCAACATGGTACTGAGTAAATATTTTCCTCAGTCATTTTTACTTTCTGCAACTTTTTTTTTAACTTTCAACTTCAAATTTTTCTGTCCCTAAGACATTACTCCTAAAATGCTACCTCAGAGACACTACCATTAATAACAATTTAAAAAATAATAGGGAAGAGAAAGAATGATGTTATAGATAGATCATCAGCCAGGAAGACCTGGGCTTAATCAAAAAACGGTGCTGACACATACCTGACACTCATTACTCTGTGGAATTTTATAAAGAGTATAAGCTGCAAAGAAGTCGGTGATCTTCATTGGAGGAGGAGGATTCATCATGTGAAAGTTCCTTATACCAATGACTCAAGATCATTTTCTTGCCTCTATCCTTGATAACAACATTATATATTAATTCTCATTTAATTAATTATCAATTATTTGCTAATCAATTACTATAATATTGATAACACAACATATTACTATAATAATTATATTTTATTGCTATTATGACAAAAACAATGTCTTCTACGAAATTTAATTTCTCTGAGTTTTAGAACTTATTTCCTTATAAAACTTTAGTAAAGAAGATTCCTTCAGGTATGAATTGAACCAAGCAGCTGATAAGTTTCCTCTGACTAAGATCTCATGATTCTGTGTCACAGGCAATATGAATATATTTTATCACTTGCTGATACTGACTAAAGGTATTCTTTGTGAGCTCCTAGAGAGCAGGGAATGCCTTTATTGATATCCAATGTTTAGTCAGGCACACACACACACACACACACACATTAGATTGTTGAATATTGATGAATAAAGGTAAAGGCAAAAACCCTGGGCATTGTGGAGTACTGAAAAGAGTCAGAGAGCCTGGACTCCAATACTTAGTATAAAGACAAACTCTTATTAATGCTTAGAAAAGTTAAATACATTTTTCATTTACTTATTCATTCACTCATTTATATGTCTGTTTATTTAAGGCAATCCTTAAGGTTTCATACCAACAAATGATCACAACATTTAACATTCCTGATGGATAAGTCTAATATAGGATAAAAAAATAACATTAAATAGTGGAAAGATCAGGAGCTCAGGGTCTACGGTCAGATAGTACAGGTTCAAGTGCCAGCTCTGGCATATAATATCTGTATGGCATTATGGTCCACTCAAAGCCTCCATTTCTCTAAATTGAGAATAATCATGTGCTCACAAAAGACCAGCATACAGCTATTGCAAGACAAGTGCTTAGTAAACTCTAAATGAGATATAGATATTCAACAATTTTTGAACTGTAAGGGACCGTAGAGATCACTTTGTCCAACAACCCTCTCATTTTACATACAAGGAAACTACAGCCCAGAGAGCTTTAGTGACTTAGAAGCTAGTATAATAAATATAAACTATTATTCTTATATACCAAGTTTAAGAAAGGGAACCAAAAAAGCTTCAGCCCATCAGAAACAAACATTATCTATACCAAATGCCTTCTTACCTCTCAAAGAAATCAATAAATTCAAGAAAAATGTCTAGTACAAAATGAATTGCTATACATAGCATTCACCATGAGGGCATTCCTGGAATTATGGTTATTACTGATAGAAAACACATAAGCATCATTATATGAGCCATTTTAAAATGTCCTTAAGTAAACAAAGCAAAACAAAAAAAAATGAGAGGAAGGTACTGTAGAGACCTATCCTTCTCTGACACAAGAATGAAGTGGATGAATGAAAATTTCAGTCAGTAATTTACTTGAACATTATTCATTTCCTATAATAAAATTTAAGGCAGATGGGAGATATAAATGTGCTCTGGAAAGACCACATCTTTACTGTGTGAGTGTTAGCTAAGTAATTTTTCTTCTCCAATTTTGATTTCTTTTTCACAGAATCATAGAATGATTTTCTTTTCAAAGTTGATACAAAGGAGATGTTTCTCTCAGTTGTTTTGCCCAGAAAGACAGTCCCTAAGAACCAGAAATCTTAAAGACCATCTACATCTGACCAAAAATTTCTGTTATAACATTCTGAGGGAAATTAGATGCCTCAATGTACAGAATTCCAAGCCTGGAAACAAGGAGGCATCTTCTGGAGTTCAATCAATTCTGATCTTGGATATTTACTAGCTTTGTGGCTCTGTAAAAGTCCCTTAGCTGTACATAAAGTTCTGGGTTAAGATGGCGGCAGAGTAAGAAGCAGCTCTTAACCTCTCCTGACCAAAACACACAAAACTCCTCAAGGGGACATAAAAAACAAGTCCAGACGAACGGAGGAACCCCACAACAGGGCACAGCATGGAAGGTACGTGGAATCAAGGCATTTCCATGCTATAAAGGGGTGAAACAGCTCTCACTAAATCGCGGGCTGAGCAACCACAGCACCCCCACCCCCTCCACACCCAACACCTATAGCGCCGAAGCCAGCTAAAAAGAAAGAGAGCAAGTTTGGGGCACCCATCGAGTCATTGGCAGCTCCGGGGTCTGTTCCTGAGAGCAGCAAGATTTAGGACCCCAAAAAGCTAAAGAACGCACACAAAATCTGAATGTGGGAGCAGGGCGCCAAGAACGGACGCAGGGCGCAGAGCGCAGGCTCAGAGCATAGGCACAGGTGGAGGCGTGGGTGGAGGCAGACACAGCCACAAGCTAAAGGTCTGAAATCCTGAGTGGGGAACCAGTGCAGACGGGTTTACGACTGTGGAAGCAGCGACCTGAGACTTGTAAAGAAACCTCCAGGCAGACGATCAAGCAAGGGGCCCACCAGGGGGCTTGACCACGGACAGACCCTGAGCGCGAGGATAAACCAGAGAAGCTGCTGGGCTAACGATGGCTACTCAGTATCAGGAAGTTGAGAAGAGAAAGATAAACAACAAGAAAAAGAAGTCTTTAACACTTGACAGCTTTTACACAGAGAAAATCCAGACAACCGAGCAAACAGAGGAGGAGAACAAACAAGCATCCGGACCCTCCTCAAATAAGGAAAACTCCTCACAAGCTATGGAAGAGTTCAAAACTGAGATTTTGAGGAAAATGGAAGAGATCTGGCAAGAAAATAACTGTTTAAAAGGTAGAATCATACAATTGGAAAGTGAGGCTCAGAAATTGAACACCAGAAATGACCAGATTGAAAAGGAATACCAGAAGATTATGGCCGAAAATCAGAAGATTATGGCCGAAAACCGAAAGATTATAGCCAAAAATCAATCCTTAAAGGCTAGAATTGAGCAAGTAGAAACTAATGATCTCTCAAGGCAACAAGAACAAATAAAACAAAGCCAAAAGACTGAAAAAATAGAAGGAAACATGAAATATCTCAATGAGAGAGTGACAGACCAAGAAAACCGGTCTAGAAGAGACAATTTGAGAATAATTGGTCTTCCAGAAAAACCAGAAATTAATAGAAACCTGGACTCCATACTAACAGAAATAATTCAGCAAAATTGCC
>NW_025343830.1:0-2491 GCF_016433145.1 Gracilinanus agilis
GAAAATATCCCTTCAAATACCCTCTGTTTCATCTAAACTATACTATTTATTGCCTCCCCATCTCTGTTCCTTTACATGTGTGGAGCCCCATTTCAGGAAGTTTCTTTCATTATCTCTTCCCTGCCTTGGAGTATTTCCCTTTTTTCAAAAGCAGGTTCAGAGGCCACCTCCTCCAAGAAGCATTCACTCATTCCCCTAATTACTACTCTGGGAATCTCTCATACCATTCTGTTTGTATCTCTCCTTTATATTTATCATAACACACATTATTTTGATTTATATTATTTTCTTTTCCCTTCTACTAGATTTCGGAGTTCTTAAGAGCAAGGCTGTATCTTGTTTCATTTTGACATCTCCCTCAGCATAATACTTTGTGTACAACAGACGCCTAATCAATGTTACTGAACTGCATTAAATGCAGGTGTGTGTGTTCGCGCGCATGCACGCATGCCCATATGAATATTCCAATAACCTTATTTGGCCTCATGAAAACACTATATTATCAGGATCATCCATTTAGAAAACATCTTATATGTCAATTAGCCCAACGCCTAAGCTTTGCAAATGAGGAAACTGAGACTCAGAAAAATTAAGTGGCATTGTACCAGACATTCCCAATGCCTAGAATTTATTTCCTTGTCATCTCCACCTAAAACAATATTTCATTTCATTCAAAATTCAACTTGGGGGTGTTCCGGGTTAAGATGGCGGCAGAGTAAGAAGCAGCTCTTAAACTCTCCTGACCAAAACACACAAAACTCCTCAAGGGGACATAAAAACAAGTCCAGACGAACGGAGGAACCCCACAACAGGGCACAGTGTGGAAGGTACGTGGAATCGGGACATTTCCATGCTATAAAGGGGTGAAACAGCTCTCACTAAATTGCAGGCTGAGCAACCACCCCACCCCCACCCCCTCCACACACACCACCTATAGCGCCGAAGCCAGCTAAAAAGAAATAGAGCAAGTTTGGGGCACCCATCGAGCCATTGGCAGCTCTGGGGCCTGTTCCTGAGAGCAGCAAGATTTAAGACCCCAAAAAGCTAAAGAACGCACACGAACTCTGAGCACGGGAGCAGGGCACAGAGAACGGACGCAGGGCGCAGAGCGCGGGAGCAGAGCACAGGCTTGTTTGGAGGCATGGGTGGAGGCAGACACAGCCACGAGCTAAGGCTCTGAAACCCTGAGTGGGGAACCAGTGCAGACGGGTATACAACTGTGGAAGTAGCACCCTGAGACTTGTAAAGAAACCTCCCGCAGAGGATCAAGCAAGGGGGTCCACCAGGGGGCTTGAAAAAACCAGAACTCAGACCTCAGTTGCCAAAAGACTGCGAACAGACCCTGAGCGCTAAGATAAACCTGAGAAGCTCCTGGGCTAACGATGGCTACCCAATCTCAGGAAGTTCAGAAGAGAAAGATTAACAACAAGAAAAAGAAGTCTTTAACACTCGACAACTTTTACACAGAGAAAATCCAGACAACCAAGCAAACAGAGGAGGAGAACAAACAAGCATCCGGATCCTCCTCAAATAAAGAAAACTCCTCACAAGCTATGGAAGAGTTAAAAACTGAGATTTTGAGGAAAATGGAAGAGATCTGGCAAGAAAATACCTGTTTAAAAGGTAGAATTTTACAATTGTAAAGTGAGGCTCAGAAACCAAATGAACTGATAAGCAAATTGAACACCAGAAATGACCAGATTAAAAAGGAATACCAGAAGATTATGGCCGAAAACCAGAAGATTATAGCCAAAAATCAAAAGATCATAGCCGAAAACCAATCCCTAAAGGCTAGAATTGAGCAATTAGAAGCTAATGACCTCTCAAGACAAGAACAAATAAAACAAAGTCAAAAGACTGAAAAAATAGAAGGAAACATGAAATATCTCAATGAGAAAGTGACAGACCAAGAAAACCGGTCTAGAAGAGACAACTTGAGAATCATTGGTCTTCCAGAAAAACCAGAAATTAATAGAAACCTGGACTCCATACTAACAGAAATTATTCAGCAAAATTGCCCTGAAGTCCTACAACAAGAGGGCAATATAGACATTGAAAGGATCCATAGAACACCCACGACATTCGATCCAGATAAGAAAATGCCCAGAAATATAATTGCCAAATTCAAGAGTTTCCAAGCAAAAGAAAAAATCTTACAAGAAGCCAGAAAGAGACAATTCAAATATCAAGGAGCACCAATCAGGATCACACAGGATCTGGCAGCCTCCACACTAAAAGATCCCAAGGCTTGGAATACAATATTCAGAAAGGCAAGAGAGCTGGGCCTGCAACCACGGATCAACTACCCATCATAATTGACTATATATTTCCAGGGGAAAGTATGGACATTCAACAAAATTGAAGAATTCCAGGTATTTGCACTGAAAAGACCAGGGCTAAATGGAAAGTTTGATATCCAACCACAAAAAACGAGAGAAACATGAAAAGGTAAATAAGATACAGAGGGGAAAGAAAGAAAACTTATAATTTT
>NW_025343831.1:0-4062 GCF_016433145.1 Gracilinanus agilis
GAGGGAGGGAGGGAGGGAGAGAGGGAGAGGGAACACCCTGAGGGAGCCCATCACATGGGTCAAGAAGTGAAAGGAGCTGGCAGAGGGCAGACTGTCCTTTGGCTACAGGAAGCCATTACCTACTTTGTCTTCCCAGCCCATCTCAGTGAGCCCTGAAGGGAGCCCCCAGTCCCTCAGTGGCATCAACAAAAGCCCCAAGCAGATGAGTCTCACTGAAAGAGAATTGTTAACAACACTGGAGTCCCAGTGGTCCCCTACTCTGGGGACCACAGACCAGTGAGGAGACTTGGGAATGTCCTCCCCAGCTACCCATCACCACCGCCCCCGCCCCACCAATCCCACCATATCTAAGCAGGGAGGGTCCCTGTTGGCCCCCCAAGACCAGCTCGCCTTCCCTGTCCTGAGCATGTCCAGCCTCCGACAAGTCTTTCGGTCCCCAGTGGGAAGCTCCAGTTCCAGCCCGAGGGCCACATCTTTGGAAGGCCCCCACGGCCATCGGCCTACCTGCTCAGCTTTGCCAACACCACCCTGATCCCCGCTAGCCCCACAACTCTTTGCCTGTCCAGCCTGGGAGGCCCAAGGCCTCCCTCACTCCGGTTTAGGGCGCCCTATCCCTCTCCGCCTCACTCCCTACCAACATCTGTGCCCCTCCCGTTGGGCCCTGGGTCTGATTGCCTTGCAATAGGTGTAAACTGTGCCTCCTTGCTGGGGGCATGCCTTGGGCTACTCCATCTCTCCCACTGCGCTGAGCCCAGCTCTAGCTCTTCCTGAGTACAATAAAATACTTTTGCCTTGACGAACGATGGCTCGCTTGATTATTGAATGGCTACCAAGCAGGCTAGGCCTTGCTCTCCGGCAGAAGCTAGTTGGGTGCCCAGCTGCCTTCCATGGTGGCACATCGGGGTATGGAAAAGGCACAAAGAGGGTCTGCTTACGGGCTCCCTTTGGAGCAGATTAATCCCCCGGAGGCCTTGGAAGGGCTCTAGGGTCATGTCTACCTTGAGAGTCCTCAGCTGGAGAATTAGCTCTTTGTCCTTGAGGTGGGGAGGGCGAATGGAAGGCAGGCGGGGGGGGGGGGAGCCGTGGTGATTGTAGGGGAGCCCCTGAACTGCTTGGTTCTCTTGGGGCTCTTCTGAGGGAGACTGGTACACCATAGCAATAGCTGACATTGATGTGGTGGGAACTCTCGGGAAACCGACCAACCAACCAAAACTCCTTCCAGCAAGGTAGATTGTAGCCCTAGAGAGCTTCCTGGGGGACTGAGAAGATAAACGACTGATCTAGAGTCATACAGCCAGTATCACTGAAGGGGAACTGGAACCCGAGTCTTTCTGGCTCCGAGGCTGGCTCTCTATCCACTGAGGGATGGGGGTGGTGGTGGCGGTGGTGGTGTAGCTATGGGACCTGGCCTTTGTCCTCTAGATACACAAAGCCAGACATAGACATATGCACAGACACAGACTCAGACACAGACAAAACCACACATATATTTATATTCAGTACCTTAAGATGGCAGGACTATAGAATGGGAAAGAGCACTGATCCCGGAATAAAAGAAACAGTCCAAAACTAACCTTGGCTTGCTACCCATGTGACCTTGGGTCACTTACTTCCCCCTTAGACCTCAGTTCCCTCTTCTGTAAAATGAGAGCAGTTGGACTCAATCTGATATTCCTTCTGGTTCTTTATCCATGATTCCATGATCCTCTGTGTGACTGTGCACAAGTCCTTTCCCCTCCCTAGGCCTCAGTGTCTTCCTCTGTAAAATGAGAGGGGTGACCTAGATGGCCTCTGAGGGTATGACCTCCTGACTTAAATTTCTTTTTTTAACCCCTTGCCTTCCATCTTAGAATCAACACTCTGTATCCATTCCAAGGCAGAAGAGCAGTAAGGGTGGGCAATGGAGATTTGGTGACTTGCCCAGGGTCACCCAGCTAGGAAGTATCTGATGCCAGATTGGAACCCGGGACCTCCCCTCTCTGGGCCTCACTGAGCCACCTAGCTGCCCCCTGACTTAAATTTCAAGCAATTTTACATACAATCTCTCATTTGATCCTTACGAGGGCTCTGGGAGGTTTGCTTTACAGATGAGGAAACTGAGGTTGAGAGCAGTTGTGACTTGCCACTGTCACACAGGTAGCAAGTGCTTCCGTTGGAATTTACAGTTGGCTTTTCCTGACTCTGCCCACTACCTCTGGGCTGGAGATTGCCCAACTGGTCACGAAGGGTTCCGGAAAAGTCGAGGGGAATCTACCCCCAAGAAACTAAGGGAGCCCCTCCGACTTGAACTTTTTAAAGGTCTCTCCTATCTCTGATCTCACCCCAGTCTCCTGACTTGTGGGATGGAGGCAGGGCAGGTCTGATAATATGATGATAACAACCCATTGCCTGATATAGGGTAAGCATTTAATAAAGGCTAATCTGGCCGTAATAGCTCCCCAGTGTTAGAGTTCAAAGAGACTTTGTCATCTGTTTCCTTCTGCGAGACTCCCAGCAGCCCTGTGAAGGAGGTATCGTTGCCCGTTTTACTGAGAGGCTCACGCGGGACGGAAATTTCCCAAGGTCACCTGATTACAGAGTCGGCCAAGACCCAAGTCCATTTGGATTAGCACCATTTTCCAGATGAGGGAACTGAGGTCCCACAGGAAGTTTGTGGTGGGCTGAGGACTAGAACCCATTACAGTCTCGTGAAGACAAAGTCTGGCTTTGGTCTCAGAGGATCTAGCTTAGAACCCTGGCCATGATCCTCAAACCAGTGTGACCTCAGATGTGTCTCACTGCTTCCCTTGCATTCTATTATACACTCGGGAAAAGGAGAGGGGTTATGACTTCCGAGTTCCTGCTCGCTTCCATACTTTGAGAACCCCAACCGAGAGTCAGAGGACCTGTGTTCGAATCCCACCTCTGACAAGACGCATCCTCTGCGTTGTCTCAGGCAAGCCATTTTCTGGGCATCCGTAAAACGAAGGGGTTGGACAAGCCAACTTCAGGGGGCTGGTGAACCCAGGACTCTTTCTACCCAGGCTGGGGAGCAGGAAGACTCTACCCCAACGCTACACCCAGGTCTGTGGCCTAGCGGCCTCCGGTAACCAGGCCAAGGCCTTGATCTGGTAGTCTGGGCACCTTCTGAGTCCCACCCCAATGAAGGGAACCATTCTAGGTGAGCTCTAGCTAGGACGTCCCTGAGAGATTGAGTCCCAGAGTGTTTGAGGGCGTCATTCCCTTTGGGAGTCCCCAGGAAGTCGGCCATTTATGAAATGCGCTGAATGCTCCAGACGCGTTCTCCAAAATTCCTGATTCCTGGCTAAGAAACAGAAAAGATCAGGGCAACCGAGCCAACCGAAAAGCACTCTTTCCAGAAGTCGGGCCACCATGTCCTAAAGTCATATGAGCCTCGGCTCTGGTGGGGCTCCCGCATTCATTGGGCAGAGAATGATCCAGGGGGCCCAAACAGTTCTTCCAAGAACTGGCAAAGAAGGAGAGAGCAGAAGGGAGACGGAGACAGAGAAATAGCGAAATGGAGACAGATAAAGAGAGAGATGGAGATGTACGGAAAGAGATAGAGAAAGAAAAAGAGAGAGAGGCAGGGAGAGAAAGAGACAGAGAAATCAAGAGAGAGAGAAAAAGAGAGGGAGAGAGACAAAGAAAGAAAAAGAGAAAGGGACAGAGATAAAGGCACAGAGAGATAGAGAGAAAAAGAGAGAGGGGAGATAGAGACAAAGAAAGAAAAAGAGAGAGGCAGGGAGAGAAAGAGACAAAAAAGAGAAATACAGAGAAAGAGAAAGAGAGAGACAGAGAGAGACATGGACGTAGAGACATAGAAGTAGAGAAAGAGAGAGGGAGAGACAGAGAAAGAAAAAGAGAGAAGGAGAGGGAGACAGATAAAGAGAGAGACATACAGAAAGAGACAGAGAAAAAGACAGAAAGAGAAAGAAAAAGATAGAGGAGGGAGAGAAAGAGACATAGAAATAGAGAAAGAGAGAGAGGGAGAAACAGAGAAAGAAAAAGAGAGAGGCAGGGAGACAAAGAGACAAAGAGAAATAGAGACAGAGAGAGACAGAG
>NW_025343832.1:0-3248 GCF_016433145.1 Gracilinanus agilis
ATATAGTAAAGCATTTGAAAACCCTGGTATAGCAGCATTCCATGGTGAGAATTCTTGACTTGATGTCAGGAAGACCAGAGTTAAGCAGAGTTAAATAGCTGTTTCATCCTGGGCAAGTCACTTTCCTTTCTATGCCTTGGGCCTAGCATTCTCTGAGACTACATTTTAGACAGAGTTCAAGCTGCCCAAGTGGAAGGAGCTCCTGAATGATGAAATATGGGATTCTGTTAGCAGTTCAACCAATGAGGTCTTTTTTCAAGGGGTCACTGTTATCATGGGAGACATATTTAATGATGCTAATTGTTCATTAACATGTTGGCTTGGGAACTCTTTCTGAGACAGCTTAAATGTTAAGTGCTCACCTTATTTCTCTGAATATATTTTATGCCTCCTTAAAGTTAATTAAAGTGATCTGAAAATACTTATTGATAGCTATTCCTAAACAGAATTATGCAGTAAAATGAACATTCATTAAGAATCTTAGAGTCTATTCTTTTTTAACTGGAGAAGAACATTTAAAATTCACATTGGTGTTTCACTAATAAATGTCTATTTTCCATCATTAGTGAGGAATGAAGCACCAGGGGTTACTTTTTTTTTTTACAAAAGGTCATATAGACTTATTGAATGGAGGCATATATAAAAGCTTTTTTTCCCCCTTTTGGCTATAATTTTAGTTTTCAGATAGGAAGTACCAGCAGGAAAGATTCATATCGTATCATTTTTTAAACCATTTCCTATATGGCTCCTTCTCTGGTAAACCCTGATTGGCAGCTCAGTCTCTGCAAGAGCTCAAATGGTACATCAGCAAACAATAAGTGGCTACTGAGGAAGATGATAAAGAAACTACAATTTTTTTTAAAATTAGAAAATTTGTCATTATTTCTGCTTTTATACTTGATCTGTTTTCCGATGTCTTACATTGCTCTTCCAACAAAAATATAGGGCGAATTCTATCCTTTCTTACACAAGTTTATATTTAAAATGCCTATTGCCCTGATTTCAGCTCTTTCAAGCACTTGGTAATATTTGGATAAAAAGTGATTAAAAGATCAGACAAATGAAATAAGCATTTTTTGTCAGTCTTTCTTGTTTTCCTAGCACCAAGAGCCAGCGTAGAGGCACTAATCCAGTTTTCAAAACTGATTTAGTTCTCCTTCGGTGCAAACAGCATTTAAGAGCCAGAGACTTACAAAGGTGTCTATTGAATCCCTCAGTATGAAATTTGGACCTCATGGAAGCACCCCCTGTTGTGGCCTTGTAGCAGGAACTAAACAAAGGAGCCATGTGCCCATCTCTCATTACCATTGCTACAGAGAAGGGCTCAGGGAAATCAAAAGGGAGTAGGGGAGGCAGATAATTCCCATAATGAGAGGGTAGATAAAATTCACATGTCTGTTCAGTCAGCAAAGACTGACAGGGGGGACTTACACTGAAGCACATGGGAAGAAATTTTCTTGGTAAGAAAAAAAAAAGAGGATGAAAGGGAGAAAAAGGAACAGGAAAATGGTCTTTAAGTATCTGGATACAATCCAAATAATCTATTCTTCCACAGACACCATTAAAATGGTGCTGAATAGAACATGCAAGAAGAGAGGATGCCAGTGGAGGGGGGAGGAAGGTCACCATATCTTACTAGAGCTTATATGACCTAAAAGAATGTTGGAACATACGTGCTATGCCACAGTCCCAGTGTCTGGCTTATCCAGATCAATAAAATGTTTCTTAAAGGCAAATTCATTTCTACTTAGTGCTTACTACGAATGTGCAAAGCTCTGTGTCATGTCCTGAGAAGATGATGGTGAAAAAAGAACATGGTATTTATCTTTGATGAGATTAAAGTTTAAGGAGGTTGGAGGAAACATGGTATGATGGATGGCATGTTAGCCTAGTGTTGTGTTTGAGTCATGCTTTGGTCACCTATATGTCCCCAAGGCAAGTAATTTAACCTTTCAGAGCTTCAAGTTTTTAATTATAATTAATTATAATTCTTAATCTGTAAAAGTGGGATAATACTCTAGTATCCACTCTGGGGTCATTTTTGCAAGTCCCATTCACTTTGGTGGGCCAATATTCCAGATCACAGATGCTGCTTTTACTACCAGTTCTATTTTAAGTACTAAAGGGCCAATTTTTTAGGATTGATGCTCAGAAGTCTCCACTGGGTATTTCCATCATTAAAAATTAGGCAGTAAGACAATTAGATTTTAGAAAAATTTTTTCTAAATTTTAGAAATTTAATTAAATTTTAAATTTAAATTTTAAAATTTAGAAAAATTTAGAAAAAAATATTTCCATATTTCCAGAGAATGTATGTAGGCATAGTAGGCTCAACCTTAAAATACAAAGATGGTGAACCACAGTTGTGGAGAACACATGGGGCAAATGCTGAGTCAGAACTCCTTGCTACTCAAAGTCCTTTTCTTTGTGGAGTGCTCATAAAGCTCCTCTTGTAAGTGCAGCTTTCTGCTGGGCTTCTGAAGACAAGTGATTTTTAGGGTCCATAGCAGGGTTATCCTGGAGTCAGTTCATACTGGCTTTCAAAAGTCAATTGTTAAATTTTCAGCATAAGCACTTTCACCTCATAAATCAGTAAATTCTATAAATCAAGGCTTAACTTATTGTTTTTGTTGATTGTCTAGATCAGTGGTGTCAAATTCAAATAGAGGCATCATTGGTGACTTAGAAAACCAAAAATTTACGTTATCTATGTTGTATTTTTATTTTAATTTGTTAAATATTTCAACATTTTAATCTTATTTTGCCACTGGAAGATTTGCAGTAGCTTGCAGTCTATGGTCTAGACTTTGTAAGTGTTGGAGAACAGATTAAACTTAAAAATGTTTCATGTATTTTTGGTGATCAGATTGTTAAACATTTACCAGCACATCTCTGGTCCATTGTCAACATTCTTCTCTGGTGTAAAAGACCACACTCTTTAAAACTGTTTTCTCCTTGGGTGAGCATCCTCTGTATCCATCTGTTTCAGTGTTTAATGAATGGTTTTGTCTCTTTATTCCTGGGTATAGCTTCTCTTTTCTTGGGTGACTGCTCTTGGCATATCTCTTCAAGGTGTTGGGGGGAAGAGAGAGAGACCGAGACAGAGAGACAGAGACACAAAGACACAGAGACAGAGAGAAGAAGAGGAGGAGGAGGAGAAGAAGCAAAAGAAGGAGGAAGAGGAGGAAGAAGAAGAAGGAGGAAGAGAAGGAGGAGGAGAAGGAGGAGGAGGAAGAGGAGGAGGAGGA
>NW_025343833.1:0-2167 GCF_016433145.1 Gracilinanus agilis
GAGAGAGAGAGAGAGAGAGAGAGCGCAGTGGAGCCTCTTCAGCATGGAGGTCAGGGAGCCACCAGTCTCTGAGCAGGCTGACCGCAGTTCTCCCCCTGCCCAACCTCACCCCACTACCCTCCTGGGCCATTCCTATAGTAGCTAGAGCTGATGTTTGGAAGCACAGCCAGGGGCTGGCTGGTCCTCACGGCCCACCAAGCCAAGCCAGAGGCAGCTTATCACCTTCACTTTCTGTTCTCCAAATCTGGCTGTCCTGTCCCAGCCTAGAGACATCCTGAGAAGGGAGAGGCGGCCTCCTCATTCCAAGGTGTTCCCGGGCAGATGCCCCATGTACTCACCCCCCACCAGGGTTTATCTCTGGAAAATGGCGTCATCTCCAGGAAGGCCCAATGCCAAGGCCCCTGGGAAATTCACTGGGAGGGAAGATATAAGTGTTTCTCCCTGAGGGGGTGGCGCCGGGCATGGTATGCTGGGACGAGGAATCTACTAAATGAGAAGAGCTGGCATTCGAGAGACCTTCTTCCTACTTCTCATCGCATGATGAAAAGAGTGATAGATTTGGAATTAGAGGGCATGTTGCCTTCCTGGCCCTTAGTTTCTCCCTCTGTAAACTGAGGTCAGTTGGATTATGTGATCTTTAAGGCTCTTTCCAGCTCTGGATCTAGGATCTTCTTACTGTGGGTCGGTCCCTTTGTGGGCCTCCGTTTCTTCCTCTGCAAAATGAGGCTAATTGAACTAGAAGGAACTCCAAGGTCCCTCCCAGGCGTAAAACTCTGACCCTATAATCTCACTTTATCTTCACACGACCCAGAAGGCCTTATTTATTCACATTTTTACAGATGAGGAAACCGAGACCAGACCCAGAAAGGGAAGAGGCAATGTAGCATCATATCCCAGGCTTCCCGGCCACCCGTGATCTACGTGGTTGTTTGGGGAGGGGGTGATGGGATGCTACAAAGAGCTGTGGGAGATGCTCCTGTTTCTATATCCCCAAGACCTGCTGAGCCACATGCTATGGCAGGGCAGCCACAAGTCAATGAGAGAAGTAGGGCTCGCCAAGAGACCCAGAGACATACAGAGACTCAGAGACAAATAGAAATAGAAACAGAGAGGCAGAGAGGAATACAGACAGAGACAGAGACAGAGACAGAGACAGAGACAGAGACAGAGACAGAGGGAACTAGAGAGACAGTAACAAGGCCTCGGAGAAATAGAGAGGCAGAAGAAATAGGGAAATAGAGCCCGGGACGGGCAGAGAACTAGCTAGAGACAGAGAGACTGAGGCAGAGAGAGAGAGAGAGCAGGCTTTCTGCTAAGCCCAATCTCTCCCCCCCACCCCCGTCCCTCCCGTAAGCAGGGCAGGCTGGGGCCTCGGAGCTCTGGAGGTCCATTGCCAGTTGGCTCCCTGGGCGGGATGGCCGAGCCAGGGCAGAAGCTGAGAACCACAGCCTTTCCCCCCGGCTGGCTATTGAGTAAGAGCCCTTCAGTTTCCTAGAAAAGCCTCCCTAGTCTGGGTCCAAGTTGAAAAGCTCGCTCTCAGTTCCCCAATTCACCCTCTGCCATAAAGTAATTTAGATTAGCTGTGGGCCAAGCGAGAGGTTCGGGGCATAGTGGGGCCTTTGTGTCTGGAGCTGGAGCTCAGTCTGGCTGCCCTGACCCTTGTACAAGGCAGGCCTATTTGCTTACCACCCCCCCACACATACTCCTTTGCCTCCAGAGGGTGTGACTGTTCCCCTTTTCAGGGCCTTCAGACTGGAAAGAAGCCCCACTGGCCCATGGGCCACTGCCAAAGGAGAAGGATGCGCAAAGGGCAAAGGCGCAGGGCAAAGAGCATTTCCTCTGGAATCCCAAGGTCTGGGTTCAAATCTCACCTCTGACACTTGTTCTCTGGGTGACCTCGGGCATATCCCTCCCCTTCGGTGGGCCTCAGTTACTTCCTCTGTAAAATGAGGGGGTTGCACTCGACGGCCTTGGAGGTCCCTTCCAGCTCTCCTTTTTTGGTCCTCTTTGGCCGGGAGCTGCCTTTCATTCAGTCCTTCCGTTTGGCTGGCCCTCCATCCTCGGGACCCAGAACACTGGGGCCGAGGATAGCCTGTGTTCTTTCTAGTTCTGCTGGATGCAGCCCCCCCCACTTGCCTTTTCTCCCCCAAACTCCCCCTGCCTGCCC
>NW_025343834.1:0-8687 GCF_016433145.1 Gracilinanus agilis
CAGTTCACCTGGAACTTCTCCAGTTTATTATTCCTTTTAGCACAATAGTATTCCATCACCCGCATATACCACAGTTTGTTCAGCCATTCCCCAATTGAAGGACATCCCCTCCTTTTCCAATTTGTTGCCACCACAAAAAGCGCAGCTATGAATATTTTCGTACAAGTCTGTTTATCTATGATCTCTTTGGGGTACAAACCCAGCAATGGTATGGCTGGATCAAAGGGCAGGCATTCTTTTATAGCCCTTTGAGCATGATTCCAAATTGCCAGCCAGAATGGTTGGATCAGTTCACAGCTCCACCAGCAATGCATTAATGTCCCAATTTTGCCACATCCCCTCCAACTGAGAACATTTTTTTCATATCACTCACCCCTCTGCCCAGCAGTCCAATGGGAGTGCTTCCTCCCCCCCATCCTGGGGTAAGGGGGCAGCTCACATGTGGCATGAGGGTGCAGTTTGGACACTTGGTTTCTAAAAAGTTCACCATTACTGGCTTAGACTATTATTTTTCAGCCATTTCCAGTTCTATGTGACCGTATGGACTTTGTCCATGGGGCTTTCTTGGCAAAGACACTGGAGTGATTTGCCATTTCCTTCTCCATTGTGTCCCCCATTTTACTGATGAATTGCTGAGACAAATAGGAGTTAAGTGACTTGCTCAAGATCACACAGCTTGTAAGTGTCTGAGGCCAGCTTGAAATCCATATCTTCCTGACTTCAGACCTGGTACTCAATCTACTGCACTACTTAGCTGCCCTGAATTAGGTTAGTGATTCTTTTTTTTAAACCCTTAACTTCTGTGTATTGGCTCCTAGGTGGAAGAGTGGCAAGGGTGGGCAATGGGGGTCAAGTGACTTGTCCAGGGTCACATAGCTGGGAGGTTAGTGATTCTTAAATTGAGGTCTGGGGATCACAGAAGGTCCCTGAGGCCCTTGCAGGGGGTCCATGAGGTCAAAACTATTTTCATAGCAATGCTAAGATCTTTTAGTTTCTAATATGGTAAATATTGATTGATTTAACCCACATTAATTAAAGCTCTTGGGAGTGGAGTTTAGTAATTTTCAAGAGTGCAAAGGGGACCTGAGACCAAAAATTTGAGAACTACTGATTAGATTATCTTGAAGACCCCTTCAATCTTGAAATTCAATAGACCTATTGTCTGGAAGGGCATATATTCTGTGGATATTGGATAGAAGGAAAAGATTACATTTCCCAGAATACTAGGACCATGGACACGTGAGAAAATTGCTGAGAAGGGATGTTTGAGATGAAAAGAAGTCTAAGGAAGGAGGAAAAGTACAGAGCCAGAGGACAAAAGTGTCCAGTGTTCTGCATTATGTTGTCATCTTGAGAGTGAAGAGTCTTCACTAAGGGTAGGATCATGGAGCTAAAGAATCACAGGTAGTAGAGGCTGCTGTAGCAGTAACAATGTGTAGTATTGTTGAAAGAGGTAAATGGCAGCTACAGAATCAGTGACAGTAATACCCAGGCGAGTTGTACAGCAATGAGCTTACATTTGGCTTGGGAATACACACAATTAGTTCAGGGTTTTAGGACTTCCAGATTGGTGTTAGGAGTTTGTTTCTGCCTAGTAGACTTGTGTCCAAATCACATTTGTGTCCTTATCCATTTTTTGGCTCTGCTTATGTTAAAAAGGCGTATTGGTTGTCTTGGTTATTTTCAGGGGAGCTAAGACACCCTAGAAAAGAGCAATCTTCTGAGATATTCCCAGAGGAATCCCTGGTTAGGGCCATAAGCCATATATAGGTGTTCTAATTGCTAATCTTCCAAGTTATGTGCTTGGGTTAAATATGTTTAAGTAATTTTAAGCTATTAGCATATCAGCAAGGATTTGTTTGTCACATCTGGCCATCCAATGAGACTGTAAGAGCAGGAACAGAGAAGGTTAGAAACAAGGGGCTCTGAATAGGGAAGAAGGAGATACTGAAGGGAATCTCCATCATTTACTAGTTTTGCCTAACAATTAAAAAGAGGTTATTTGCATGATGTCTCCCCCATTAGAGTGTGAGCTCCTCAAGAGCCTGCAAGGCCCATGGGCTTGCTTTTCTTCTCTCCCAGCACCTAGGACAGAGCCTAGTATATCTTAAATACTTTCAAAATGCTTGTTGACTGACTGAGCTCACCAAAGGGTCAGAAGTGTGGCCTAACTGAACAGACCTTTGCATTCTTAAGGATGAAGCTACCCCAGGGATGTCTTCTTCCTTACTGTAGCTACCCCTGCCCTATCTTCCCTAACCCTTGCCACACTTCTAGGATACTAACTGATAACTAAGCTTTTATGTGAAATTGCTTAAGGTGTAAAAGCCCCTCAGCTAGGAACAAGCCATTCCTCAGACATATAATTACATCCCTCCCATATCTCAGCCTGTCAGAACCCTTTTCTTCCTTTAAGCCTCAGGTCAGCTGTCATCTCCTCCTTTCAGTTTTCCTGAATCCTCCCAGTTGGCTCTCTCTCTCTCTCTCCCCTCTGTTTTCTTTGTATTACATATATAGCCATGTATACTTATTCTATTCCCTAAGTTTAATGGATGTTTTCCCTTTTATGTCTGTCTTAACCTAATGCAGTTTCTTTGAAAAATTCTTTTAGGATTTTACTTTTGCACTTCATCATCATTTCCCTTTAATCAGTGTCCCACCCCACTCCCCCCCAAGCCCTTCTTTATAAAAAATAAAAAAACATTAAAGCAAGACTATCTTGCCCAAAGATTATGTCTGTTATTATATATACCACATTCCACATGCATAGTCTGCTCCTCAGAGGAAGAAACTCTGTTTCCTTATCTGAGTCTAGGGATAATTAAAATAGTTCATTGTGATTCATCAGAGTTGGACTACTTTTTGGTGTTGTCCTTTATCATTGATTAGCTTTACTATAGCTAGTAAATATATTGTTCTCTTGGTTCTTTTTAAACTCTGCATTATTTTAGACAAGTCTTTCCATGATTCTCTAATGAAAATGTTAGCTCATCAAATGCAAGGACTTGCATTTTCTTTTTGTAATTCTAGGACTTTCCATTTGGCTCACTCATGGCAGACACTGAGTAAATATTTATGGAATTGAATAAACCTTGGAGCTTCCTTCAGGAAGAGGCCATGTTCTTAGAAGAAAACATGATTCTAGTGGATGGAAACCAATAAGGAAAAGATCAAGGGATGCAGTGTGTATATGTATATGTATGTGTGTATGTGTGTGCATGTATGTACTTGGTAAGTGAGATACCTCTAGTTGGCAGATGCTTGGTAAAGGGGGACTTCATGACAAAATAGATGAGTAGCTGATCTAATCTGAAAAAGACCCCTCATGGACCTTCTCTCTATTTGTTATAGATATGCATGTATTGAGATAAATGAGGTAGAATGACTTCCTTATTCTTTCTTGGAGATTATTAATTTCATTCCTTTGGATCAGTGAAAATTGTTCTAGAAAGCCAGCCTTTAACTCTTTATCCTCATTTGTCACTCTCCTCCTCCCTCATCACCCTCAGGTTGCCTTCTACTTTGCCTTCTTAGCAGTGGTGTAAAAAGAATGTTGGATTCAAAATTGAAGGTCTTGAGTTCCTATCTCTCCTTCTGCCTTTTACTAGTTGTGTTACCTTTTTAAAGAAATTGCATTAGTCACTATTCCTTTCTGGGTCTTTCAGCTCTAAGATTATGATTCTCTTCTTTTATCTCTCCTTTCCTCCCTTCTTTCCATTTTCCAATCCTCACCAACTCTCCTCTTAGTTCCTCTGTCATCCACTATCTTCCTGCCTCCCCATCTCTTCTCCATCTCCCCCTCCTTGCAGCCCCACAGGCTATAACAGCTATTTGCTAACAATTTTTAAATGGTTAGAAACAAGATTTGTCCCTTTTTGTTAAGCCTGTCTCACCTCAGAGTAATGGTTAGAGTGCTCCTAGTAATTAGATAAATTGTAGATAAATAGGATTGCAAGTTAGGGGAAAAGAGAGAAAGGAAGCGAGCAAAGTTCAGATGGGGCCAAGATCAAATACCAATCTAGCTAGATTGGGGTTTAGTTTTCCAGCTGACCCTGAATAGGGGAGGAGGGACGAAGGTGGCCAGAGTTTGCCCTCTAATCACTGCCTGCCAGTGATTAGGCAGGTTGTCAATGCCTTCCTCAAGTACAAGAACTAAGCCTTTAACCCTCTGGTTTCACACTGCCGGTAAATGACCTGCCGGCAATAATCTATTCTAGTAATGGGCAAACTTTTTAAAGAGGGGGCCAAAGGAAAGGAAATGCACATCTGTCAGTCTGTTTCTAAGGCAACTCTTTCGAAGTTTCATTGTATTGTATCCTACTCATTGTATTTGTCAGATTAGGAATAATGTCACACTGCGGGATAGAACATTTCAGGGGGCCGCATCTGGCCCGCAGGCCATAGTTTGCCCATCACCAATCTATTTATAGTACAATAGGAGCTTTGACTTCTTTCTTCTCCATTCAGCTATTGTTGGCATCCTTGAAACCAACACTGGCATGAACAATAGAGATGACCCAGGTAACCTCTGAAGAAAGCTCAAAGGGGCCTTAGAGGTAATGCCATGGGGCAATAACCTTTCTGCTTGGCTGACACAGTTTTGTAGTTCACTATCCAGCTGAGTCCTTCTAGGCTGATCCCTTCCCTCTTCCTCTAGATCTGCAGATGACTTGCCTTGTTTGCCACAGCAAACAGTGAGCCCACAAACTCCATCTGTTCTCTAGCTCTCATGCCACAGAGGCTTCTCAGGTCTGCAGGGCAGGTGAATTCCCAGACTAGCACTTCATAGTTATCTCAAGGATTGGGACCAGGGAAGGGATTTCCAACCTTCCTTTTTGTGATCTGGGACCTATTTGCTTTGGGGACCATTTGGGCTGACATTTGAAACATGTGAAAAGAGAAAATATAAATAATCAAATCTGCTGAATATCTAATTCATTTAAGGAAGCAGCTTGACATCTCTCCTTTTACCTGGAGACAACAGGTAGGCATGTCAAAGGAAGGCTTCTAGGGTTCTCATAAGAACAGATCTCCACTAACCTGAGAAGATAAAATGTGTCCATTGTACCTTCACATCTCTCCTTAAAACCTTCTCTTCTGGCTTCCATATGAGCTGTATGCCTCTATGCATCTTTATTGCCTCTGCCAAATTCTTCGAAGACTTACTCTCTATGTTGAAAAGAAGTGTGCCAGGGGCAGCTAGGTAGCTTAAGGGATAGAGACCCAAGCCTAGGGACAGAAGCTTCTGGATTTAAACACTTAGTTTACTTCCTAGCTAGCCTAATCCCCATTGCCTAGCCCTTACTGCTCTTCTGCCTTGGAAGCTATACTCAATATTGATTCTAAGACAGAAGGTAAGGGTTAGAAAAGAAATATGCCCTCAGATATTCACTAATAATGCTGAAGATCTCCCCTTTACTATGGAGTCTTTTCATTTTCATTTGGACCTGTAAAAAACCTAAGAGCACTTAGTACAGGGCATGACACATAGTAAATGCTCAATAAATTCTGATTGACTAAAAGCCTTAAAGACCTAAAGGAATAAATCTTTACTGGTAGAGTTTCAGAAACCTTGAAAGATTGGTAGGAAGAAAGTTTTAGATAGGGTAATCTTTCTAGTGTCCTTAAAATCAAACCATGGGAGTAACAATTACCTTTGTCTACATTTTTATGATAGGTAAAATAATTTATATTAAATATTCAAAAGCAGAGTAAATTTTAAGGTGCTAGAAAAACTTAAGTTCTTAAAATTCTATTGTACTAAAATAAATTACATAAAAATGTAGCTTTTATAAAAATATAAAAAGCTTACCTCAATATGCAGGTCTAGTTTTTTTAATTGTTTTAATTATTTAGTTATTTCCTTTATTTTCAAGAAAACATTTATTAATATTTATTTTTTAGAAAAGTTAACATGGTTACATAATTCATGCTCTTACTTTCCCCTTCACCCCCCGAGCTCCCCCTCCCCCCCATGGCTGATGTGTATTTCCACTGATTTTAACATGTGTCATTGATCAAGACCTATTTCCAAATTGTTGATAGTTGCATTGCTGTGGTAGTTTCGAGTCTACATCCCCAATCATGTCCTCCTCAGCCCATGTGTTCAAGCAGTTGTTTTTCTTCTATTTCCATTCCTGTAGTTCTTCCTCTGAATGTGGGTAGCGTACTTTACCATAAGTTCCTCAGAATTGTCCTGGGTCATTTATGTGGATGGTTTTCCCAATGTTGAACCATCCTTGCATTCCTGGTATAAATCCCACCTGATCATGATGAATAACCCTCTTTATCAGTCGCTGGAGTCTTTTTGCTAGTATTCTATTTAAGATTTTTGCATCTATGTTCATTAAGGAGATTGGTCTGTAATTTTCTTTCTCTGTTTTTGATCTGCCTGGCTTTGGAATTAGTACTATATTTGTGTCATAAAAGGAGTTTGGTAAGATTCTTCTTTGCTTATTATATCAAATAACTTGTATAGTATTGGGATTAATTGTTCTTTGAATGTTTGATAGAATTCACTTGTGAATCCATCAGGCCCTGGTGATTTTTTCTTAGGGAGTTCTTTAATTGCTTGTTCAATTTCTTTTTCTGATATTGGATTATTTAAGTATTCTATTTCTTCTGCTGTTAATCTAGGCAATTTATATTTTTGCAAATATTCATCCATATCACCTAGATTGTTAAATTTATTGCTATATAATTGGACAAAATAGTTTTTAATGATTGCCTTAACTTCCTCTTCATTAGAGGTGAGGTCTCCTTTTTCATCTTTGATACTATTAATTTGGTTTTCTTCTTTCCTTTTTTTTAATTAGATTAACCAATACTTTGTCTATTTTATCTGTTTTTTCAAAATACCAGCTTCTACTCTTATTTATTAATTCAATAGTTCTTTTACTTTCAATTTTATTAATTTCTCCTTTGATTTTTAGTATTTCTAATTGAGTTTTCATCTGAGGATTTTTAATTTGTTCATTTTCTAGTTTTTTAAGTTGCATGCCCAATTCATTAACCTCTGCCCTCCCTAATTTGTTAATATATGCACTCAGTGATATAAATTTTCCTCTTAGAACTGCTTTGGCTGCATCCAATAAGTTTGGGTAAGATGTCTCATCATTGTCATTGTCTTCAATGAAATTAGTAATTGTTTCTGTGATTTGTTCTTTCACTAAATTATTTTGGAGAATCATATTATTTAATTTCCAATTAGTTTTTGGTTTGCCTCTTCATGTATTCTTACTAATAACTATTTTATTGCATTATGATCTGAGAAGTTTACATTTATTATTTCTGCTTTTTTGCATTTGTTTGCCATGTTTCTGTGCCCTATTACGTGGTCTATCTTTATGAATGTTCCATGTGCTGCTGAAAAGAAGGTGTATTCCTTTTTGTCTCTATTTATATTTCTCAAAATATCTATTAACTCAAATTTTTCTAGGGTTTTGTTCACCTCTTTTATCTCTTTCTTGTTCATTTTTTGGTTTGATTTATCTAGATCTGATAGGGGAAGGTTCAGGTCCCCCACTAGTATGGTTTTGGTATCTATTTCATTCTTGAGCTCCACTAGCTTCTTCTTTAGAAATTTGGAAGCTATTCTGTTTGGTGTATACATATCGAGTACTGATATTTCTTCATTGTTTATACTGCCTTTTATTAGGATGTAGTAACCTTCCCTATCTTTTTTAACCTTATCTATTTTTACTTTGGCTCTGTCATAGATCATGATAGCCACCCCTGCCTTCTTTTTCTCATTTGAAGTCCAAAAGATTTTGCTCCATACTCTCATTTTCATTCTATGTCTGTCTGTCTAATATGTTTTTCTTGTAAACAACATATGGTTGGGTTTTGGTTTCTAATCCACTCTGCTATTTGCTTCTGTTTTACGGATGAGTTCATCCCATTCACATTCAGAATTATAATTATCAACTCTGCATTCCTAGACATTTTGATTCTCTCTCCTAGTCCTGTTCTTTCTTCTTTCACTGTTTCCTTCTACACCAGTGTTTTGTTTTTAATCAGTTCCTGTAATCCCCTCCCTTGTTGTACTTCCCTTTCTCCCCCCTCCCTTCTTATTCCCCTCTTATTGCTCTTTAAAGCCACGTGCCCCAAGCCCTCTCCCTCCCTTGCATTGCTTCCCTCCCCACCAGTCCCTTTGTTACCCTTCTACTTCTCTATAGGGCGTGAATCAATTTTCTGCCCCTATGGATCTGATTGTTCTTCTCTAAGTTGATTTCAATGCACTTAAGTATTGAATATTCCCTCTCTCTAACCTCTTTACCCTTACAATGTATTGTTATTTTTCCCCTGTTGATCCCATGTGCTTCTTTATGGAATATAACTTTATTCCTTTTTGTTCGCTTTCCTTTTTTCTTATTGTTATCTTCTTCCCCCCTAGTTTTGTATACATTTATACATACATACATACATACATACATACATATATTTATATATCTCTTGACATTTCATCCTATACAGTTAGTCCCTGTTCCCTCCATGTAAACTTCTTCTGGTTACCCTGTTGGTAATAATAATTTTTAATATTTGCCAATACCTTCTTTTCTTCTTGGGATATAAATTGATTGAATTTGTTGTGTCCCTTAAAGAAAATAATTTTTTTCTCCTCCCCCCCATTCTCTTAATTACCTTATGTTGATTCTCTTGAGTTCTGGGTTTGGGCAGCAAACTCT
>NW_025343835.1:0-1528 GCF_016433145.1 Gracilinanus agilis
TTTCTAATTCAGTAAATAAGTTTTTTGGTAGCTTGATAGGTATGGCGCTAAATAGGTAAATTAATTTGGGTAGAATTGTCATTTTTATTATGTTAGCTCGTCCTACCCATGAACAATCAATGGCTTTCCAATTGTTTAGATCCAGTTTTATTTGTTTGGAAAGTGTTTTGTAGTTGTTTTCATATAATTGCTGTGTTTGTTTTGGTAGGTAGATTCCTAAGTATTTTATATTGTCTAGGGTGACAATATAAAAACCAGAAATTAATAGAAACCTGGACTCCATACTAACAGAAATTATTCAGCAAAATTGCCCTGAAGTCCTACAACAAGAGGGCAATATAGACATTGAAAGGATTCATGGAATACCTGCGACATTCGATCAAGAAAAGAAAACACCCAGAAATATAATTGCCAAATTCAAGAGTTTCCAAGCAAAAGAAAAATTCTTACAAGAAGCCAGAAAGAGACAATTCAAATATCAAGGAGCACCAATCAGGATCACACAGGATCTGGTAGCCTCCATGCTAAAAGATCGCAAGGCTTGGAATACGATATTCAGAAAGGCAAATCCCACCATATGTTGTCTACAAGAAACACATATGAGGCGGGTGGACATACACAAGTTTAAGGTTCAGGGTTTGAGCAAAATCTTTTGGGCATCAAATGAGAAAAAAAAGGCAGGAGTAGCTATTATGATTTCTGACAAAGGCAAAGTAAAAATAGATATGATTAAAAAAGACAGGGAAGGTCATTACATCCTGATTAAAGGCAGTATAAACAATGAGGAAATAACACTGCTCAATATGTATGCACCAAGTGGCATAGCACCCAAATTCATAAAGGAGAAACTGGCAGAGCTCAAGAAGGAAATAGATAGTAAAACCATACTAGTGAGAGATCTAAATATTCCTCTGTCAGATCTAGATAAATCAAACTGAAAAATAAATAAGAAAGAGGTAAGAGAGGTGAATGAAATCCTAGAAAAATTAGATTTAATTGATATGTGGAGAAAAATAAATAGGGACAAAAAGGAATAAACCTTCTTTTCAGCTGCACATGGCACATTCACAAAGATTGACCATGTTATAGGGGATAGAATCATTGCAAACAAATGCAAAAGAGCAGAAATAATAAATGTAACCTTCTCAGATCATAATGCAATAAAAATAATAATTAGTAAGGACACCTGGACAGGAAAATAAAACACTAATTGGAAATTAAATAATATGATTCTTGAAACCCAATTTGTCAAAGAAGGAATCATAGAAACAATCAACAATTTCATTGAAGAAAATGACAATGATGAGACATCGTACCAAACTCTGTGGGATGCGGCCAAGGCAGTACTTAGGGGGAAATTTATATCCTTGAGTGCATATATTAACAAATTAAGGAGGGCAGAGATCAATGAATTGGGCATGCAACTCAAAAAATTAGAAAGTGAGCAAATTAAAAATCCCCAGATGAAAACTAAATTAGAAATACTAAAAACCAAGGGAGAAATTAATAAAATCGAAAGTAAAAGAAC
>NW_025343836.1:0-1177 GCF_016433145.1 Gracilinanus agilis
AGGAAACATGAAATATCTCAATGAGAGAGTGACAGACCAAGAAAACCGGTCTAGAAGAGACAATTTGAGAATAATTGGTCTTCCAGAAAACCCAGAAATTAATAGAAACCTGGACTCCGTACTAAAAGAAATTATTCAGCAAAATTGCCCTGAAGTCCTACAACAAGAGGGCAATATAGACATCTAAAGGATTCATAGAACACCCACTACATTCGACCCAGAGAAGAAATCGGTTAGAAATATTATTGCCAAATTCAAAAGCTTTCAACCAAAAGAAAAAATCTTACAAGAAGCCAGAAAGAGACAATTCAAATATCAAGGAGCACCAATCAGGATCACACAGGATCTGGCAGCCTCCACGCTAAAAGACCATAAGGCTTGGAATACAATATTCAGAAAGGCAAGAGAGCTGGGCCTGCAACCACGGATCAACTACCCATCAAAACTGACTATATATTTCCAGGGGAAAGTATGGGCATTCAACAAAATTGAAGAATTCCAGGTATTTGCACAGAAAAGACCAGGGCTAAATGGAAAATTTGATATTGAACCACAAAAATCGAGAGAAACCTGAAAAGGTAAATAAGATACAGAGGGAAAAGAAAGAAAACTTATAATTTTTAAAATTTGCCTTTTTAAGAGCCTCAGTGAGATCTAATTACCTGTATTCCTATATAGACAAATGTTATGTATAATTCTATGTAGTGAACTCTATTCACTATTATAGTATTCACTATTATAGTAATCAGAAGAATAATTCACAGGGTGAGGGTGGAACACTAAATAATCTAAGATGACATGGGGGATGGGAAAGAGGGGGTGAATAGCAGGGGACACCAAGAGAAACTTGAGTAAATAAGAAAAATAGGATATTCTATTACACACAAAGAGGACATGGGAAGGAGAGGGGACAAATACTATTATAAGAAGGAGAGGAAGAGAGCATTAAGAGGTAATAATCAAACCTTACTCTTAGTGTAATCAAACCAGAGAGGGAAGAGTAGCTATACTATCCATTGGGACATAAAACTCTTATCTAACCCTTCTGAGAAAGACAGAAGGGATAAACCAAGGAGAGCAGGGAAGTGGGGAGGTCAAAAAAAGGGAGAGGAGAAGAAGGGAGAGGGAATTCATAAGGCCTTTAAAAAAACAAAAAGAGGGGGGAAAATAAGGGAGG
>NW_025343837.1:0-5191 GCF_016433145.1 Gracilinanus agilis
GGCGGAGGACGAGGAGAAACAAAGACAGAGAGGGAGACAGAAGGAGAGAGAGAAAAAAGGGAGACAGAGAGAGAGAGAGAGAGAGAGAGAGAGAGAGAGAGAGAGAGAGAATATCACAGAATTATGGAATCTCCTTCCACCAGAACTTGGACTCCTGCCCCTGCAATCTTGGGCTCTGATGGGCCTGGTCCCAGGCCCGTCATACAGCTTCTTATCCATCTCCAAGCCAGGCCTGCCCATCCCTTTCCAACTCCCACTCCCCTGTCTATGCCTATTCACCTATTAGAACAGCAGCACCTTGAGGGGAGCAATTGTCTTGCTTATCCTTAGATCTCCAGAGCTTGGCCCAGTGCCGGACACACAGCAAACATTTGATAAATGGGTTTTCACTGAATCTCGTGTTGTTCCCCAGCACTGGTCTTTGCCCCATTTGTACTGGTTCTTGGGGTGGGGGGACACATTTCAGGGAAGACTAGCCCCTCTGGTGTGAGGCCTAGGTGGGCCCTTTTCAGGGCTGTTCATCCAGCTTTGACCCATTTTTCACCTGTGGCTCCAAGAAGTAAACTAAAACCACAACTCTAAGAGCCAGAATTTAGGATCTAACCCTCTCATTTGACAGATGAGTAAACAATGGCCCAGAGTAGCTACGTGATTTGGCCAAGGTCACACAGCCACGAGTGGGAATTCCTTGCAAAATGGAAAACCTTTATTGGACCTGGAAAGAGACCTTCGAAGTCGTGAAATCTAGAGCACTGCCACCTCCCATCTTATAGATGAGGAAACTGAGTCCCAGAGAGGGCTAGGACCTGCCTCTGGCCACATAGTAAGTTAGAAGTAGAGCCAGAACTAGTTCCGATCTTGCTCCTTAATGCCCATCCTGTTTTCCATTCCCCCCACGTTAGGGGCTCTGGTGAGGCCACGGAGAACAAAGCAGGGTCTGGGTGAGCTCACATTCATCCTGAGTGATGGAAAGGTTCTCCTGAGCAGAGACAAGAAGGAAGGGGATGGGCAGCTCCGTGGGAACACTCCAGGGCAGAAAACCTCCATCCCAAATGCTTAGTTTCCATCCTCCGGTGACAAAGCCTCAGCTGGGCTTCCTTTCCCACGCAGGCAGCAGCAGGCAGCCCCTCGGAGAGGCCCCGACCTTTCCACCCTCCCCCTGAACAATAGAGGCAGGAGGGCTCCTAAAATTAGCGCTGCCCTCCCCGCTGCCAAGGGCCCTCTGCAGGTCCACCGACATCCCTTGATATTGTTCTGGACTTCAGTAGAGAACATCCGGAGCTTGGGAAGCCACGCTGGCAGCATTTCCCTCCCGCCCCCCTCTGGGCACTCCCTCCGCCCTCCATCCCTTTGCTTCAGGTGCCTGAAATTCCACGAGGAAGCGTAGCCTGGGGGGGCGCCAAGACTGAGGAGTTGGCGAAGGGCCTTTTGTAGCCACCATGTTTCCCACCTGAAAGGGACAAGAGACTGGTCCAGTCATGGAACAGCGCTCAATGCCTGGGGCTTCCCTCAGCTGCCTCGGTAGACGATTCAGAGGAGGTATTTGGGGATAGGAAGAACCCCCGATACTGGATCCCAAGAAGACTTGGGGTTGTTTTGTTTTGGTTTTTTGACTCTTACCTTCTGCCTTAGTGTCCATTCTAAGACAGAAGAGCAGCAAAGAGGGAGGCTACAGGGCTCAGTGGATTGAGAGCCAGGCCTAGAGATGGGAGGTCCCGGGTTCAAATATAGCCTCAGACACTTCCTAGCTGTGTGCCTCTGGCCAAGTCACTTAACCCCCATTGCCCAGTCCTTACTGCTCCTCTACCTTAGAAACAATACACAGTATTTGATTCTAAGACTGAAGTTAAGGTTTTAATTTTAAAATGTTTTTAAAGAGCAATAAGGACTAGGCAATGGGGGTTAATTGATTTGCTCAGGATCCATGGAAGTTAAGTGACTTGCCCAGGGTCACACAGCTAGGAAGTATCTGAGGCCAGATTTGAACCCGGGACTTCTCGTCTCTAGGCTTGGCACTCTACCCAACATGCTACCTAACTGCCCCAAGACTTGGGATTTTGATCACAGCTCTGCTACTTGGGCAACAGTTTACTCTGGGCTTTGGTTTACTAGCCTACAAAATGAGACTTGAGTCCTGACTGACACTCATGGTTACAATGGGCTCTCATTTGATGCTGGGAACCATTTGACTCTGTTAACCTTCATCTTGTAGGATATGGCAGCTTTAAGCATTTATGAAGAGAATGTTATCTGGGTTCAAATCTCTTCTCTAACATTTCCCATGTGTTGTTTCCTTAAAACAGTCAGACCACTTTCTTTGAGCCTCAATTTCCTTATGTGTAAAAGGGAGATGGGGCAGCTAAGTGGTGCAGTGGATGGAGCACCAGCCTGGAGTCAGGAAAGCTCATCTTCCTTGAGTACAAATCTAGCCTCAGACACATTAGCCACGTCACCCTGGACAAGTCATTTAACCCCATTAGCCTCAATTTCCTCATCTATAAAATAAAATGGAGAAGGAAATGGCAAACCACTCCAGTATTTTGGCCAAGAAAACCCCAAATGAGGTCACAAAAGAGTAAAACACAACTGAAACAACTGAACAAGAACCAAAAATGGAGATAACAATAACCTATATTGCCCACCTCATAGGGATGCTGTAAGAGAAATAGTTTAGAAAGACTTTATAAATATGCACTATTATAACTCAGGAAGGGGCAGCTAGGTGGCTCAGAGAATAGAAGAGAGCTAGAAGTAGAAATAGGCAGTCCTAGGTTCAAATCTGACCTCAGACACTTCCTAGCTGTGTGACTCTGGGCAAGTCACTTAACCCCTATTGTCTATCCCTTGGAATGGAGTGGTAAACTCGCCTGCCTTAGAACCAATACACAGTATTGATTCCAAGATGGAAGGTAAAAGTTTATAATAAATAAATAAATAACCCAGAGAGGACTAGTTCCCAAACTGTTAGCTATAGCCCTCTGGAAAATCATGGGGTTATTGCAAGGGCTCCAAAAATCTGTAAGCCTGCAAAGTCTCAGCCTTTTGGTCTTTTCTAGAATGTTAGGAGTACAGACTTCAAGCTAGAAGGGATCTAAAAGGCTGTCTAGTCCAACCTCCTAATTTTTTTTTCAAACATTTATTAATATTCATTTTTAACATGGTTACATGATTCATGCTCCTACTTTCCCCTTCACCCCCTGCACTCCCTCCACCCATGGCCAACGCACATTTCCACTAGTTTTGTCATGTGTCCTTGATCAAGACCTATTTCCAAATTGTTGGTAGTTGCATTGGTGTGGTAGTTTCGAGTCCACACCCTCAATCATGTCCACCCCGACCCATGCGTTCAAGCAGTTGTTTTTTCTTATATGTTTCCTCTCCTGCAGTCCTTCCTCTGAATGTGGGTAGCGTTCTTTACCATAAATCCCTCAGAATTGTCCTGGGTCACTGTATTGCTGCTAGTACACAAGTCCATTTTACCTTCAATTTTACCACAGTATATCAGTCTCTGTGTACAATGTTCTTCTGGCTCTGCTCCTTTCGCTCTGCATCAGTTCCTGGAGGTCTCTCCAGTTCACATGGAATTCCTCCAGTTTATTATTCCTTTTAGCACAATAGTATTCCATCACCAGCATATACCACAATTTGTTCAGCCATTCCCCAATTGAAGGGCATCCCCTCATTTTCCAGTTTGTTGCCACCACAAAAGGCGCAGCTATAAATATTTTCGTACAAGTCTGTTTATCTATGATCTCTTTGGGGTACAAACCCAGCAATGGTATGGCTGGATCAAAGGGCAGGCATTCTTTTATAGCCCTTTGAGCATGATTCCAAATTGCCAGCCAGAATGGCTGGATCAGTTCACAGCTCCACCAGCAATGCATTAATGTCCCAATTTTGCCACATCCCCTCCAACATTCATTACTCTCCCCTTCTTTCATTTTAGCCAATCTGCTAGGTGTGAGGTGATACCTCAGAGTTGTTTTGATTTGCATTTCTCTAATTATTAGAGATTTGGAACACTTTCTCATGTGCTTATTGATACTTTTGATTTCTTTTTTTTTTTTAAACCCTTGTACTTCCGGTGTATTGTCTCAAAGGTGGAAGAGTGGTAAGGGAAAAAAAAAAAAAAAAAAAAAAAAACCCAGGGTCACACAGCTGGGAAGTGGCTGAGGCCGGGTTTGAACCTAGGACCTCCTGTCTCTAGGCCTGACTCTCACTCCACTGAGATACCCAGCTGCCCCAATTTTGATTTCTTTACCTGAAAATTGCCTATTCATGTCTCTTGCCCATTTATCAATTGGGGAATGGCTTGATTTTTTATACAATTGCTTTAACTCCTTGTATATTTGAGTAATTAGACCCCTGTCAGAGTTTTTCGTTATAAAGATTTTTTCCCAATTTGTTGTTTCCCTTCTGATTTTGACTACATTGTTTTTGTTTGTACAAAAACTTTTTAGTTTAATATAATCAAAACCATTTAATTTACATTTTGTAATTTTCTCTAACTCTTGCTTGGTTTTAAAGTCTTTCCTTTCCCACAGATCTGACAAGTAAACTATTCTGTGTTCACTTAACTTGTTTATAGTTTCCCTCTTTATATTCAAGTCGTTCACCCATTCTGAATTTATCTTGGTGTAGGGTGTGAGATGTTGATCTAGACCTAATCTCTCCCAAATTGTTTTCCAAATATCCCAGCAGTTTTTGTCAAATAGTGGATTCATGTCCCAAAAGTTGGGCTCTTTGGGTTTATCATACACTGTCTTGCTGATGTCATTTGCCCCAAGTCTATTCCATTGATCCTCCTCTCTGTCTCTTAGCCAGTACCACATTGTTTTAATGACTGCTGCTTTATAGTATAGTTTAATATCTGGTACTGCTAGGCCCCCTTCCTTCACATTTTTTTTCATTATTTCCCTTGATATTCTTGATCTTTTGTTATTCCAAATGAAATTTGTTATAGTTTTTTCTAATTCAGTAAAGAAGTTTTTTGGTAGCTTGATAGGTATGGCGCTAAATAGGTAAATTAATTTGGATAGAATTGTCATTTTTATTATGTGAGCTCGTCCTACCCATGAGCAATCAATGGCTTTCCAATTGTTTAGATCCAGTTTTATTTGTTTGGAAAGTGTTTTGTAGTTGTTTTCATATAATTGCTGTGTTTGTTTTGGTAGATAGATTCCTAAGTATT
>NW_025343838.1:0-1544 GCF_016433145.1 Gracilinanus agilis
ACACCTAGCAGATTGGCTAAAATGAAAGAAGGGGAGAGTAATGAATGCTGGAGGGGATGTGGCAAAATTGGGACATTAATGCATTGCTGGTGGAGTTGTGAACTGATCCAAACATTCTGGCTGGCAATTTGGAACTATGCTCAAAGGGCTATAAAAAAAAAATGCCTGCCCTTTGTTCCAGCCATACCATTGTTGTGTTTGTACCTGAAAGAGATCATAAATAAAGAGACTTGTACAAAAATATTTATAACCGTGATTTTTGTGGTGGCAAAAAACTGGAAAATGAAGGTTTGCCCTTCTATTAGGGAATGGCTGAACAAATTGTGGTATATGCTGGTGATGGAATACTGTTGTGCTCAAAGGAGTAATAAACTGGATTTCTGTACTAGCAGCAATGCAATTACCCAGGACAATTCTGAGGGACTTATGGTAAAGAATGCTATCCACATTCAGAGGAAGAACTGCAGGAGTAGAAATACAGAAGAAAAACAACTTCTTGAACACATGGGTTGAGGCAGACATGATTGGGGATGTAGACTCGAAACTCCCACACCATGTAACTATCAATAATATGGAAATAGGTCTTGATCAATGACACATGTTAAAACCAGTGGAAGTGCGCATCGGCTATGGGGGGGGGGAAAGTTGGGGGGTGAATGGGGAAAGTAAGGGCATGAACTATGTAACCATGTTAACTTTTCTAAAAAATAAATATTAGTAAATGTTAAAAAAAAAGACAAGGAGTTTGGAATATTAGGAATGGGCTCTTTCTCAGGTGTCAGAAAGGTTCCATGCCCACTGGTAGCTACTATGAACATTATTTCTTTCTCTCTTTTGTCTTGTGTTGGATGATGCCAACAATAAAAGAGTATGTGCGAGATAACCTGCCTGGTTGGATCCCACAAATGCATTCAATTCAGTGCCACCCAGGGCCATCCATTTGGCATTGAAAAGGGATAGCTTCTATTTTGAGCCCATTAGTAGAATAGAGGTAATATGACACGTCACTTGTTCTACTATCTGGGAGAATGATAACTTTAATCATTGTCACTCACACAGTGATTAGGAACGTTGTCTCCTTGGCCTAATATTTTTAACATAAGTCTGGAACTAACAATCAATGCCTTGAAGATCTGATTAAGCTATGAATTGTTTGACAGGAGAAATAATATCCTGGTGCAGTCAGCCTATATTTTATATTCACCTTTTAAGTCAGATATTTTTAATGTTTTTTCTTATTTGGTTAGTAGTATAATTCCTAATATTAAGTTCCCATATCCATTTAGAATTTACTTTGGATTAGACTACTGATCTAAGCCTAATTTTCAACTGTTTTCTGTTTAACACATTAATTTTTTAATAAAGAAAAATTTCATACCATATAATATATGTGTTCAGATTTATCAAACAAAGGATATGAAGTCCCATTAAAGCTGGTTCTGCCTTGTCTTGTCTATTCTATGGACTTGTTTCTCTATTTTTTTAACCAGTCCTTTATGTTTTGATGACTGCTTCTTAATAGTATTGTTTGACTTCTAAACACA
>NW_025343839.1:0-1913 GCF_016433145.1 Gracilinanus agilis
CCTATGGGTAATTAGGTTGCCGTTTCCCCGGACCCCTCGGTTGTGTCCGGCTGGACCCGGACACTCTCTCTTCCCTCTCTCTCTCCTCTCTCTCTGTTTCTCTCTCCTCTTTCTCTCTCCGTCACTCTCTATCTCTTTCCATTCCCCATCACTCTCATTCTTTCTCTTTCTCTGTCTGTCGTTCTTTCTGTCACTCTGTTTTTTATCTCTCTCTTTCTCTCTTCCCTCTCCCTGCCTGTCTTTCTCTCCATCTCTCTCTGTCTCTGTCTCTCTTTCTCTCTATATCTCTCTTTTTCTTTATATCTCTCTTTATATATCTTTCTCTCTGTCTTTTTCCCCTCTCTCTCAGTCTCTCTCTGTCTCTCTGACTCTCTCTGTCTCTGTCTCTCTCTTTCTCTCTCCTCTCTCTCTCACACACACACTCAGTCTCTCTCTACCCTCCGTGTCTCTTTCTCTCTTTCACTGTCTTTTTGTCTGTCTGTCTCTCTCTCTCTTGATCTCTCGATCTCTGTCTCTCTCATATGTCACTCTCTCTCTCTCTCTTTCTCTCTCTTTCTTTCTCTCCTCTGTCTTTCTATTTCTCTATCTTTGTCCCTCTTTGTCTCTCCTCTCTCTTGGCCTTTCATAACCCTCACTCTATATATTCTCTTGCTTTATCTTTCTGTTCCTTTTTCTTTCTCACTCATTCCCCTCTCTCTTTCTCTCTCTCTCCTCTTTCTCTTTCTCTTCTCCTCTCTATCTCTTTATCTCTCTTTTTCTCTCTCCCTGTCTCCTCTGTCTCTCTCTTTCTCTGTCTTTGTCACACTTGTATCTCTCCTCTCTTTCTGTGTCTCTCAACCCTCTCTATATATACCCTCTCTCTCACTCTCTCTGTCCCTCTTTCTGTCTCATTCCCCTCTCTTTCTCTCTCTCTCTCTACTCTGTCTCTTTCTCTCTGTCTGTCTAATCTCTTTCTCTCCTCTCTTTTTATCTCTCTCTATCTCCCCTGTCTCTCTCTTTCTCTATCTCAGTCCCACTCTCCTATCTCTCTGTATCTCTCAACCATCTCTCTCTTTGTCTCTCTGTCTCTCTCACGTCTCTCTCTCTCTCTTTCTAACCTTGATGATTCTCTGTCTCTCTCCCCACTCTCTCACTTTCTGCCCCTCTCTCCTCTCCCTTTCTCCATCTCTCTCTACCTCTCTCTCTTTGTGTGTGTGTGTGTCTCTCTCTCCCTTCCCTGACTCTCTCTATATATTTCTCTTTCTCTCCCTGTCTCTCTCTCTCTCTCTCTCTTTATATCTTTCTGCCTCTCTCACACACATACTCTCTCTCTGTCACTCGTGTCTCTCTTTCTTTGTCTCATTCTCTATCTCTCTGACTCTCTCCATCTCCCTCTTTCTTTTTTCCTTTTTTTAAGCATTTTTTAATATTTAGTTTTTTGAAAAGTTAACATGGTTACATAATTCATGCTCTTACTTTTCCCTTCAACCTCGGACTTTCCCCTCCCCTGTATGGCCAATGCACATTTCCCCTGGTTTTAACATGTATCATTGATCAAGACCTATTTCCAAATTGTTGATAGTTGCATTGGTGTGGTAGCTTCGAGTCTACATCCCCAATCATGTCTGCCTCAACCCATGTGTTCAAGCAGTTGTTTATCTTCTATGTTTCCTCTCCTGCAGTTCTTCCTCTGAATGTGGGTAGCGTTCATTACCATAAATCCCTCAGAATTGTCCTGGGTCATTGCATTGCTGCTGGCGCAGAAGTCCATTACATTTGATTTTACTACAGTGTTTCAGTCTCTGTGTACAATGTTCTTCTGGCTCTGATCCTTTCACTCTGCATCACTTCCTGGAGGTCTTTCCAGTTTACATGGAATTCCTCCAGTTTATTATTCCTTTAAGCACAATAATATTCCATCACCAGCATATACC
>NW_025343840.1:0-9743 GCF_016433145.1 Gracilinanus agilis
TATGAGAGCTTGACAGATCCAAGTAAACTAGATTCTGGGAAAGAGCTCAACATTAGTATCATTCCAAACAAAGATGATCGCACCCTCACCATTGTAGATACTGGTATTGAAATGACCAAAGTTGATTTGATCAACAATCTTGGTACCATAGCAAAGTCTGGAACCAAAACTTTTATGGAAGCATTACAGGCTGGTGCAGATATCTCCATGATTGGTCAATTTGGTGTTGGTTTTTATTCTGCCTATCTGGTTGCTGAGAAAGTGACCATCATCACCAAGCATAATGATGATGAACAGTATGCCTGGGAGTCTTCAGCAGGAGGGTCATTCACTGTTAGGACTGATATAGGTGAACCTATGGGTTGTGGAACAAAGGTAATTCTGCATCTGAAAGAGGACCAAAATGAGTACTTGGAGGAAAGAAGAATAAAGGAAATGGTGAAGAAGCACTCTCAATTTATTGGCTATCCAATTACTCTTTTTGTGGAAAAAGAAAGGGATAAAGAAGTCAGAGATGATGAAGCAGAGGAAAAAGAAGAGAAACAGGAGAAGGAAAAAGAAGAAAAAGAGTCTGAAGTTAAGCCAGAGATAGAAGATGTGGGCTCCAATGAAGAAGAAGAAAAGAAAGATGGTGACAAGAAGAAAAAGAAGAAAATTAAAGAAAAATACATTGATCAAGAAGAGCTTAACAAAACCAAACCAATTTGGACCAGAAATCCTGATGATATTACTAATGAGGAATATGGAGAATTCTATAAGAGTTTGACAAATGACTGGGAAGATCATTTAGCTGTGAAACACTTCTCAGTGGAAGGACAGCTGGAATTCTGAGCCCTTCTCTTTGTACCACGACGTGCACCCTTTGACCTGTTTGAAAATAGAAAGAAAAAGAATAACATCAAACTGTATGTGCGCAGGGTTTTCATCATGGATAACTGTGAAGAGCTGATCCCTGAATATCTGAATTTCATTAGAGGTGTGGTGGACTCTGAAGATCTGCCTCTAAATATTTCACGTGAAATGCTGCAGCAAAGTAAGATTCTGAAAGTGATTAGGAAGAACTTGGTTAAAAAGTGCTTGGAACTCTTCACTGAACTGGCAGAGGATAAAGAAAATTACAAAAAGTTTTATGAGCAGTTTTCTAAAAACATTAAGCTTGGAATACATAAAGACTCCCAGAACCGAAAGAAACTTTCAGAATTGCTGAGATACTATACTTCTGCTTCTGGTGATGAGATGGTTTCTCTTAAGGACTATTGCACAAGGATGAAGGAGAACCAGAAACATATCTATTATATCACTGGTGAAACCAAGGACCAAGTGGCTAATTCAGCTTTTGTTGAATGGCTTCAGAAGCATGGTTTAGAAGTGATATATATTATTGAACCTATTGATGAGTATTGTGTGCAATAGCTAAAGGAATTTGAAGGCAAGACTTTAGTGTCTGTTACCAAAGAGGGTTTGGAACTCCCAGAAGATGAAGATGAAAAAAAGAAACAGGAGGAGAAAAAGGCAAAGTTTGAAAACCTCTGCAAAATTATGAAAGATATCCTAGAAAAGAAAGTTGAAAAGGTAGTTGTGTCAAATCGATTGGTTACCTCCCCATGCTGCATTGTCACAAGCACATATGGCTGGACAGCAAATATGGAAAGAATTATGAAGGCTCAGGCACTAAGAGACAAGTCAACAATGAGTTACATGGCAGCAAAGAAACACTTGGAGATAAACCCTGACCATTCCATTATTGAAACTCTAAGGCAAAAGGCAGAGGCTGACAAGAATGATAAATTGGTGAAAGATCTGGTCATCTTGTTGTATGAGACTGCACTGCTGTCTTCTGGTTTCAGTTTGGAGGATCCCCAGACACATGCCAATTGGATCTACAGGATGATCAAACTTGGTCTTGGAATTGATGAAGATGATTCAACTACTGAAGAAACCAATGCAGCTATAACTGAGGAAATCCACCTCTTGAAGGAGATGATGACACATCACGTATGGAAGAAGTAGACTAAAGCATTCCAATTCATGGAGCAAAAGCATCTTTCCTAGACTAGTCTGAATAAGTTATTTTGTATAAGGTGTTGAGAGAATACTTGATGTCTTCATTCCCTCTGATGTATATTTTCAGATATATTCTCTTTATTTTTGTTAAATCACTTTTTTAAAAAATGTATGGCATGAACATGCTGTTTAAGGGGAAGTTTAGGTTTCTTTTCCCTTCTAAGTATAATCAATATTGTGATACCTTAGACAATTCAAGCAAGAACTAGTAATCATTGTAGTTTACTTTGGTTTTATTTTAGGGAGGGAGAAATATCTTTAATATGTCCAGACATTGTAATCCTAATGTTAGCTCACTAACATTCTTGTGGTCTGATAACAGTATGTAGTTATCAGCTGAGTAATGGAATTGAATTACTCCTTGGTCTCTAAAATACACTATTGAGGTATCTTAATAAAAACTATACTAGTGGGGAACCTCAACCTTCCCCTATCAGATCTAGATAAATGAAACAAAAAGAACAAATAAGAAAGAGATAAGAGAGGCAAAAAACCCTAGAGAAATAAGAGTTAATAGATATATGGAGAAAAATAAATAGGGACAAAAAGGAATACACCTTCTTTTCAGCAGCACATGGAACATTCACAAAGATAGACCATGTAATAGGGCATAGAAACATGGCAAACAAATGCAAAAAGCAGAAATAATAAATACAAACTTATCAGATCATAATGCAATAAAAATAGTTATTAGTAAGAATACATGGAGAGGCAAACCAAAAACTAATTGGAAATTAAATAATATGATTCTCCAAAATAATTTAGTAAAAGAACAAATCATAGAAACAATTAATAATTTCACTGAAGACAATGACAATGATGAGACTTCTTACCCAAACCTATGGGATGCAGCCAAAGCAGTTCTAAGGGGAAAATTTATATCACTGAGTGCATATATTAACAAAATAGGGTGGGCAGAGATTAATGAATTGGGCATACAACTCAAAAAACTAGAAAATGAACAAATTAAAAATCCTCAGATGAAAACTAAATTAGAAATACTAAAAATCAAAGGCAAAATTAATAAATTGAAAGTAAAAGAATTATTGAATTAATAAATAAGACTAGAAGCTGGTATTTTGAAAAAACAGATAAAATAGACAAAGTACTGGTCAATCTAATAAAAAAAAGTAAAGAAGAAAGCCAAATTAACAGTATCAAAGATGAAAAGGGAGACCTCACCTCTAATGAAGAGGAAATTAAGGCAATCATTAAAAACTATTTTGCCCAATTATATAGCAATAAATATAGCAATCTAGGTGATATGGATGAATATTTACAAAAATATAAATTGCCTAGATTAACAGCAGAAGAAATAGAATACTTAAATAATCCCATATCAGAAAAAGAAATTGAACAAGCCATCAAAGAACTCCCTAAGAAAAAATCGCCAGGGCCTGATGGATTCACAAGTGAATTCTATCAAACATTCAAAGAACAACTAATCCCAATACTATACAATAAGCAAAGAAGGAATCCTACCAAATTCCTTTTAAGACACAAATATGGTACTGATCCCAAAGCCAGGAAGATCAAAAACAGAGAAAGAAAACTACAGAACAATTTCCCTAATGAACATAGATGCAAAAATCTTAAATAGAATACTAGCAAAAAGACTCCACCAAGTGACCAAGAGGGTTGTCCATCATGATAAAGTAGGATTTATACCAGGAATGCAAGAATGGTTCAACATTAGGAAAACCATCCACATAATTGACCATATCAAAAAGCTAACAAACAAAAACAATGTGATTATCTCAATAGATGCTGAAAAAGCCTTTTACAAAATGCAACACCCATTTCTATTGAAAACACTGGAAAGTATAGGAATAGAAGGACCTTTCCTAAAAATAATAAACAGTATATATCTAAAACCATCAACAAGCATCATATCCAATGGGGATAAATTAGAGGCCTTCCCAATAAGATCAGATGTGAAACAAGGATGCCCATTATCACCTCTATTATTTAACATTGTACTAGAAACACTAGCAGTAGCAATTAGAGACAAAAATTGAAGGTATTAAAATAGGCAATGAGGGGACTAAGCTATCTCTCTTCGCAGATAGTATGATGGTCTACTTAAAAAATCCTAGAGAATCAACTAAAAAGCTAGTAGAAATAATCAACAACTTTAGCAAAATGGCAGGATACAAAATAAATGCACATAAATCATCAGCATTTCTATATATTTCCAACATATCACAGCAGCAAGAGTTAGAAAGAGAAACACAATTTAAAATCACCCTAGAAAATATAAAATAGTTAGGAATCTATCTACCAAAACAAACACAGCTATTATACGAGCACAACTACAAAACACTTTCCAAACAATTAAAACTAGATCTAAACAATTGGAAAAACAGTGACTGCTCATGGGTAGGACGAGCTAACAATAAAAACGACCATTCTACCCAAATTAATTTACTTATTTAGTGCCATACCTATCAAACTACCAAAAAACTTTTTTACTGAATTAGAAAAAAGTATAACAAAGTTCATTTGGAAAAACAAAAGATCAAGAATATAAAGGGAAATGATGAAAAAAAACATGAAGGAAGGTGGCTTAGCAGTGCCAGATATTAAACTATACTATAAAGCAGCAGTCATAAAAATGATATGGTACTGGCTAAGAGACAGAAGGGAAGATCAGTGGAATAGACTTGGGGTAAATGACATCAGCAAGACAGTGTATGATAAACCCAAAGAGCCCAACTTTTGGGACAAAAACTGCTGGGAAAATTGGAAAACAATATGGGAGAGATTAGGTTTAGATCAACATCTCACACCCTACACCAAGATAAATTCAGAATGGGTGAAAGACTTGAATATAAAGAAGGAAACTTTAAGCAAATTAAGTGAACACAGAATAGTATATTTGTCAGATCTCTGGGAAAGGAAAGAATTGAAAACCAAGCAAGAGTTAGAAAAAATTACAAAATGTAAAATAAATAATTTTGATTATATTAAATTAAAAAGGTTTTGTAAAAACAAAAACAATACAACCAAAATCAGAAGGGAAACAAAAAACTGGGAAAAAATCTTTATAACAAAAAATTCTGACAGAGGTCTAATTACTCAAATATACAAGGAGCTAAATCAATTGTATAAAAATCAAGCCATTCCCCAATTGATAAATGGGGAAGAGACATGAATAGACAATTTTCAGGTAAAGAAATCAAAAGTATCAATAAGTACATGAGAAAGTGTTCCAAATCTCTAATAATTAGAGAAATGCAAATCAAAACAACTCTGAGGTATCACCTCACACCTAGCACATTGCCTAAAATGATAGCAGGTGAGAGTAATGAATGTTGGAAGGGATGTGGCAAAATTGGGACATTAATGCACTGCTGATGGAGTTGTGAACTGATCCAACCATTCTGGATGGCAATTTGGAACTATGCCCAAAGAGCGCTAATAGAATGCTTGTCCTTTGATCCAGCCATACCATTGCTGGGTTTGTACCCCAAAGAGATCAGAGATAAAAAGACTTGTACAAAAATATTTATAGCCACACTTTTTGTGGTAGAAAAAAAACTGGAAAATGAGGGTATGCCCTTCAATTGGGGAATGGCTGAACAAATTGTGGTATATGTTGATGATGGAATACTATTGTGCTCAAAGGAATAATAAACTGGAGGAATTCCATGTGAACTGGAAAGACCTCCAGGAATTGATGCAGAATGAAAGGAGCAGAGCCAGAAGAACCTTGTACACAGAGACCAACTCATTGTGGTAAAATCAAATGTAATGGACTTCTGTACTAGCAGCAATGCAATGACCCAGGACAATTCTGAGGGAATTATGGAAAAGAATGCTCTCCACATTCAGAGGAAGAACTACAGGAGAAGAAACACAGAAGTAAAACAATTACTTGAACACATGGGTTTATACAGATATGATTTGGGATGTAAACTCGAAATGACCACACCAATGCAACTATCAATAATATGGAAATATGTATTGATATATGACACATGTTAAAACCAGTAGAAATGTGTGTCGGCCATGGGGGAGGGGGGTCAAAGGGAGGGGTTGGAGGGGAAAGTAAGAACCTGAATCATGTAACCATGGAAAATTTTTCTAAAAAATAAAAAATTTTTAAAAATAAGATAGAAGATTTCCATGCATTCCTAAAGAATAAGCCATACCTAAACAAAAAAAAAAATTAAAATCTAAACATGAGACACAAGCAAAGCCAAAAAAGGCAAATAAGAAAGAGGTAATTTAAGGGACTCATTAAGGTCAAAATGTTTGTATTTTTACATGGAAAGAAGATATCTATAATTCTTTTTTTTAAAACCCTTACCTTCAGTCTTAGAATAAGCACTATACATTGGTTTCAAGGCAGAAGAGTGGTAAGGGCTAAACCAGTGATGAGCAAACTTTTTAAAGAGGGGGCCAAAGGAAAGGAAATGCTCATCTATCAGTCTGTTTCTAAGGCAACTCTTTCAAAGTTTCATTGTATTGTATCCTATTCATTGTATTCGTCAGATTAGGAATAATGTTGCGTGGCAGGATAGAACATTTCAGGGGGCCACATCTGGCCCGCGGGCCATAATTTGCCCATCACTGAGCTAAGCAATGGGGGTTAAGTGACTTGCCCACAGTCACACAGCTAGGAAGTGTCTGAAGTCATATTTGAACCTAGGGCCTCTTCTCTCTAGGCCTGACTCTCAATCCACTGTGTCACCTAGCTGCCCCCAATATCTGTAATTTTCAAACATTATTCTTAGTAGTAGAGCAGATAGAAGAAATATACTTAAAAAGGGGGGGGGAAGGAAAGTAAGATGATTATAATAATATGTAAAAAAATCAAGGGGTGGAAAAGGATTGCACTGAGAGGAAAAGGAAGGGAGAGATAGAATGGGGTAAATTATATAAAATAAAGAGGCATAAAAAATTATTATGGGGAGGGGAGGATAAATGTGGTGACAGGCAATGCTTAAACTTTACTCTCATCATAACTCACTAAGATAGGGAAAAACAAATATACTAATTGGGGTATAAAATTCTATCTTACCGTACAGAGAAGTAGAAGTGGAATAAAACAAGGGAAGGTGGAGGTAATTGGAAGGAGGGAGAAGTAGAAGGAGGTGATAAAAAGCAAAACACTTGTGAGGATGAATGGAGTGAAATGGAATAAAGCAGGACCAAAAGGAGAAAATAAGGTGAAGGACAAAACACAGTTAGTAATCATAACAGTGAATATGAATAGGATAAACTCATGCATAAAACAGAAACAGATAGCAGAGTGGATTATAAACCAGAATCTTACTATATGTTGTTTACAAGAAACATATTTGAGTCAGGGTGACACACAGATTGAAGGTAAAAGGCTGGAGTAGAATTTATTATGCATCATCTAAAGTAAAAAAAAAAGCAGGAGTAAAAAGCATGATATCAGACAAAGCTAAAATTTTAAAAATATAAAAAATAAATCTAATTAAAAGAGACAAAGGAAGAAATTATATCTTGCTATAAGGTACTATAAAAAATGAAGTAATGTTAATACTAAACATTTGTGTAGCAAATGGTATAGCATCAAGATTTTTAAAGAAGAAACTAAAAGAACTTAAAGAGGAAATTGATAGTAAAACCATAATAGTGGGGGATCTCAACCTTCCCCTATCAGAACTAGATGAATCAAACCAAAAAAATGAATAAGAAAGAAGAAAGTGAATGAAATGATAGAAAAATTACAGTTAATAGGTATCTGGAGAAAATTGAATAGGAATAAAAAGGAATATACCTTCCTTTCAGCAGCACATGGTATATATACAAAGATCAACCATGTACTAGGGCATAAAAACATCACAAACAAATGTAGAAAAGCAGAAATAATGAATGCAAATTTTTCAGATCATAATGTGATAAAATTATAATTAATAATGGTTTGAGGAGAAGCAAATTTAAAATTAATAGGAAACTAAGTAATCTAAATCTTCAAAAATAGTGGGTCAAAGAACAAATAATAGAAACAATTACTGAATTCTTTGAAGAGAATGATAATGAGGAGACACTGTATCAAAAATCTATGGGATACAGCCAAAGCAGTACTCAGGGGAAAATTTATATCCCTGAGTGCCTTTATCAACAAAATCAAGAAGGAGATCAATGAATTGGGCTTCCAACATAAAAAATTAGAAAAAAGATCAAATTAAAAATCCCCAGATAAAAACCAAATTGGGAATCCTAAAAAAATTAATAAAATTGAAAGTAAAAGAACTATTGAACTAATAAGTAAGACTAGGAGCTGATACTTTGAAAAAAACATAAAATAGATGAAATATTGATTAATCTAATTTTAAAAAGAAAGAGAATCAAATCAATAGTATCAAAAATGAAAAGGGTGATCTCAACTTTAATGAAGAGAAAATTGAGGCAATTATTAAGAGCTATTTTTTCCAATTAATGGCAATAAATATGATAATCTAGGTGAAATGAGCAAATATTTACAAAAACATAAATTGCCTAGATTAACAAAAAAGGAAATAGAATACTTAAATAATCTCATCTCAGAAAAAGAAACTGAATAATCCATTAAGGAATTCCCTAAGAAAAATCTACAGGACCAAATGGATTCACAAGTATATTTTATCAAACATTTAAAGAACAACTAATCCCAAATACTATACAAATTATTTGATAATATACGCAAAGAAGGATTCTTACCAAATTCTTTTTATGACACAAATATGCTACTGATACCTAAACCAGGCAGACCAAAACCAGAGAAAGAAAATTACAGACCAATCTCTTTAATGAAGATAGAGGCAAAAATCTTAAATAAAATACTAGCAAAGAAACTACAAGTTATCACAAGGATTATTCACTATGACCAGGTGGGATTTATACCAGGAATGCAAGGCTGGTTGAACAATAGGAAAACCATCCACATAAATGACTATATCAATAACCAAACTAACAGAAATCACATGATTATCTCAATAGATGCAGAAAAAGCCTTTGACAAGTGTGAAGATGGGATTAACTCTCCCCTTCTTACTTTTAAATTTAATAAACAAAAGCAAATACACCCATACTTAACCCTAAAATAGGGGAAGTCCACAAATTACTTACTAAAGGGGTTTGTACCTCCAGAAACAACTGACTGCTCTCTGTGCAGTCCTAAGCAAATTTATAGACTACAATTGGTCACCTATAGTGGAGGAAGAAACAGGAAGTGATGTAAAGAAGGATCTCTAAAAGTGGTCAAAACTTCCTGTCACAAGGTCTTCTGAGGCTTTTGAGCTTCTGGAAGATCTTCAGGCTGAATCTGGAGCACAGAGGACTGGGGACTCTGGTAAGACTGCTCTTAAAAAGCTTTTGTACAAACAAAAACAATGCAGCCAAAATCAGAAGGGAAACAACAAATTGGGAAAAAATCTTTATAACAAAAAACTCTGACAGGGGTCTAATTACTCAAATATACAAGGAGTTAAATCAATTGTATAAAAAATCAAGCCATTCCCCAATTGAAAAAATGGGCAAGAGACATGAATAGGCAATTTTCAGGTAAAGAAATCAAAAGTATCAATAAGCACATGAGAAAGTGTTCTAAATCTCTAATAATTAGAGAAATGCAAATCAAAACAACTCTGAGGTATCACCTCACACCTAGCAGAATGGCTAAAATGAAAGAAGGGGAGAGTAATGAATGCTGGAGGGGATGT
>NW_025343841.1:0-2147 GCF_016433145.1 Gracilinanus agilis
CAAAGAAGAAATCATAGAAACAATCAACAATTTCATTGAAGAGAATGGCAACGATGAGACATCCTACCAAACTCTGTGGGATGCAGTAAGGCAGTACTCAGGGGGAAATTTATATCTTTGAATGCATATATTAACAAATTAGGGAGGGCAGAGATTGATGAATTGGGCATGCAACTTAAAAAATTAGAAAGTGAGCAAATTAAAAATCCCCAGATGAAAACTAAATTAGAAATACTAAAAATCAAGGGAGAAATTAATAAAATTGAAAGTAAAAGAACTATTGAATTAATAAATAAGACTAGAAGCTGGTATTTTGAAAAAACAGATAAAATAGACAAAGTACTGGTCAATCTTATTAAAAAAGGAAAGAAGAAAAACAAATTGATAGTATCAAAGATGAAAAGGGAGACCTCACCTCTAATGAAGGGGAAATTAAGGCAATCATTAAAAACTATTTTGCCCAATTATATGGCAATAAATATAGCAATCTAGGAGATATGGATGAATATTTACAAAAATATAAATTGCCTAGATTAACAGCAGAAGAAATAGAATACATAAATAATCCCATATCAGAAAAAGAAATTGAACAAGCCATCAAAGAACTCCCTAAGAAAAAAATTGCCAGGGCCTGATGGATTCACAAGTGAATTATATCAGACATTCAAAGAGCAACTAATCCTAATCCTATACAAATTATTTGATATAATAAGCAAAGAAGGAGTTCTACCAAATTCCTTTTATGACACAAATATGGTACTGATTCCAAAGCCAGGGAGATCAAAAACAGAGAAAGAAAACTACAGACCAATCTCCCTAATGAACATAGATGTAAAAATTTTAAATAGAATATTAGCAAAGAGACTCCAGCAAGTGATCAAGAGGATCATCCACCATGATCAGGTGGGATTTATACCAGGAATGCAAGGATGGTTCAACATTAGGAAAACCATCCACATAATTGACCATATCAACAGTCTAACAAACAAAAATCACATGATTATCTCAATAGATGCTGAAAAAGCTTTGACAAAATACAGCATCCATTCCTATTGAAAACACTGAAAAGTATAGGAATAGAAGGACCTTTCCTAAAAATAATAAACAGTATATACCTAAAACCATCAACAAGCATCATATGCAATGGAAATAAATTAGAAGCCTTCCCAATAAGATCAGGTGTGAAACAAGGATGCCTGTTATCTCCTCTATTATTTAACATTGTTCTAGAAACACAAGCAATAGCAATTAGAGAAGAAAAAGAAATTGAAGGTATCAAAATAGGCAATGAGGAAACTAAGCTATCACTCTTTGCAGATGATATGATGGTATACTTAAAAAATTCTAGAGAATCAACTAAGAAGCTTGTAGAAATAATCAACAACTTTAGCAAAGTTGCAGGATACAAAATAAATGCACATAAATCATCAGCATTTCTATATATTTCCAACACATCACAGCAGCAAGAAGTAGAAAGAGAAACACCATTTAAAATCACGCTAAACAAAATAAAATACTTAGGAATCTATGTACCAAAACAAACACAGGAATTATATGAAAACAACTACAAAACACTTTCCAAATAATTAAAACTAGATCTAAACAATTGGGAAAACATTGATTGCTCATACGTAGGATGAGCTAACATAATAAAAATGACCATTCTACCCAAATTAATTTACCTATTTAGCGCCATACCTATCAAACTACCAAATAACTTGTTTACTAAATTAGGAAAAACTATAACAAACTTCATTTGGAATAGAAAAAGATCAAGAATATCAAGGGAATAATGAAAAAAAATGTGAAGGAATGGGGCCTAGCAGTACCAGATCTTAAACTATACTATAAAGCAGCAGCCATCAAAACCGTATGGTACTGGCTAAGAGACAGAAGGGAGGATCAGTGGAATAGACTTGGAGTAAGTGATATCAGCAAAACAGTGTATGATAAACCCAAAGAGCCCAACTTTTGGGATAAAAATCCACTATTTGACAAAAACTGCTGGGAAATTTGGAAAACAATATGGGAGAGATTAGGTTTAGATCAACATCTCACACCCTACACCAAGATAAATTCAGAATGGGTGAATGACTTGAATATAAAGAGGGAAACTATAAATATGTTAAGTGAACTCAGAATAGTAT
>NW_025343842.1:0-1744 GCF_016433145.1 Gracilinanus agilis
CCTCTGCCTCTTAGAATCCCTACTGGCCTTCTCATGTGACATAAATAGCCTCCATCATAACATATACGGCAGGTGGTATCCAGCCTCTGCTCGAAGATGTCCAAGGAGAGGGGCCCTGCCTCCTCTGGGGTAGCCCACACCATTTTTGGACGCTCTCATTGGCTGGAAGTTACTCCTACCTATAAGCTTAATTTGCCTTTTTGGGTCGCCCACATCCAGCCCTGCTTCTATATGACTCTCATGCCTTTCCCTCAGTCTTCTCTCAGTCAGTCAGTCAGTCAGTCAGTCAGTCCCTGGGCTCGGCTAGGCAGCTGCAATTCTCCATCTACCTCCTTCACCCTCCTGGTTTCTCTTCCGCTAATCAATTCTCATCCTCAACTATGGCGCCCAGAGCTGAGCCTAGTCATGATGTGGCTTGGCCTGAGCAGAGCATATTCCTGGAAGCTCTTTGCTCCAGAGTGCAGCCCAAGGCAGAATTTGCTTTCTGAGCTGACACATCACTCTGCCCATTCGTTGCACTGACAATCCACTGAAGCCCCAGATCTGCAGAGAAATTGCTGCCTAGTCAGGCTTTTCTCTTCCCTTGAGGTGATTTTGGGGGGCAAACCTTGATGTTTATCCTTATCAAAGTTCATCTTATTAGATATGGCCCTGTGGTCCAGCTTGGCCAGACCTTTTGGGACTCAGGCCGATGGATGGACGGATGGAGGCTCATGGGGGGTGGGGGGGGAAGGGGAGCAGTGGGAGCCAGATCCACTCTGACTAGAAGGCCTCACGCAGGAGGAAGAGGCAGTGAAGACCATGGTGAAGAAAGAGTGCCACACAGTGCCCATGCTCTTCTCAAAGCTTCCAGTAAAGCCTGAGAGATTATGGGGCAAGGGAAGGGAAGAGGAACCAAGGGAGCAAGGAGATGGAATGTTTGTACACCAAAGTAGAAGCGTTTAGCTTGGATACTTCCCAGTCCTGCTGCAAGGCAGTGGCCACAGGGCTGGGCCTGAGGGCAATGGCTAGCAGTTCCTCAACCTACCACAGCAGCTGGCTTCAGTGGATGTGATGTGATGGCGGGAGTTGAATGGAGCCAGAGGACATAGATTGCTGACATGAGCCGCTACAGTCCCACCTCGAATAAGGTGGTGAAAAGTACCTTGGGATAAAGCCCTCCCCAGGCTGCCATTCTCCCGAAGCTTGAGCTGCCCAGGCTGGCTCTTGGTGATCACTGCTTCCTTCTCTAGATGTTCACTAACTGTCTTATTAATGGACCGTTCTAGAATTTTCCCAGGGATCAAAGTCAAACCTCATTGACCACTAGTTTGTAGCTCGCAATTATTCCCTTCCCATTTTTGAAAACGAGAGTAACAGCCACCCTTCTCCAGTTTGTGGTGCCTCTGCCATTCCCCAGGATCTTTCTGAGAGCACCGGCAGGAACCTGGGAATCATATCTGCCAGTTCTTTCAGCCCCCAAGGCTTTGGGCCCGATGGCTTGAACTCATCGAAAGCAGTTGAGGGTTCTCTTCTTATCTCCTTACTTCTTGCTAGCCAATTTTGTTCATCACTTCCGGTGGTAGGAGCATTCTCCTTGGTCAAGAAAACAACCAGAAGTTTGGGGGAATTGTGCATTCTGGCTGTCATAAAGGGTTGGAGGCCCCAAGTATTTGGCCTAAATAGTTAAAGAATCCCTGAGTTTTCCTTTCCAGCTTCTGCTCATTCTGAACTCACTTTCTCCTTCTCTCCCTTCCCTCCCTCC
>NW_025343843.1:0-1617 GCF_016433145.1 Gracilinanus agilis
GCTGGGAAGCGGAGAAGCGGGGAGCGAAGCTCAGTCGGGGGGCGGCGGCGGCGGCGGCTCCGGGGATGGCGGCGGCTCCGCTGCTGCTGCTGCTGCTGCTGGTGCCCGTGCCGCTGCTGCCGCTGCTGGCCCAGGGACCTGGGGGGGCACTGGGGAACCGGCATGCGGTGTACTGGAACAGCTCCAACCAGCAGTGAGTCCGAGGGAACCCGGGGACCCCGGGGAGGGCGGGGGTTCAGGAGAGGCTGGGGCCCGGAGAGGAAGGGCAGATTGAGAGGCGCCGGGTGGGTTTTGGGGGAAACGGAGATAGGGGCGTCAGGAGTCTGGGAGGGATGCAAGTAGAGGCCTGGAGGGGGGGGGTCGGTCGGAGTAGGTCGGAAAGAAGGGGGCGCTGGGAACATTATGGGGCGCGGGGTGGAGAAACCTAAGCATCAGGGCATCTGGGTCTTGGGATGGGCGCACTCAAGAGATTGGGGCCGGTTCGGAAGGGAGGAAGCTGGCACTGGGGGCGTCTGGGAAGACTCAAGGGGAATATCTGAGGGCGCTGATTGAGGAGTCTGGGGAGCTGTATCGTAGGGGGATGTGCTAAGGAAGCTGTCCAGATCTCCGGAACCCTTTTCCCTCTCCATTTCTCCCGGCACCTCACAGCGGGAGTCGCACGCCCCCGTCCTACATCCCCACCCTCCTTCCCCGCCCCCGCGCTTGGTCAGGGGGCCCGGATTTGGGGGTGTCTGGAAAGCCCTGGAAGGGGAGACCAACTTAAGGAGGGCAGATTTCCGGAGGCCATTGACCTGTTTTCTTTTGGGAGAATGTTTAAGAGCCTTGTTTGGGGGTTCCCCTCAGTCTCATCTTTTCAAAGTGGGAGGCGAGGGACTTACGGAGGGGGGTGTCTCTATGGTTGAATCTCGCCAAGAGGACAGGAAAAATGTGTTATGATGTCTGTGTGAATGTCAGCTTCTGAGTGTGTGGGTTGTGTCTCTGAGTTGGGGTACCCCGCCTGGACTCGCTGTTCGTCCTAGTATGAGAGCTGTGGGGCAATAGAGAGATGGAGAGATATGGAGGATGAAGCATTGGGAGGGGGGTGCTATCATCTCACAAACACTCGGCTTGGAGATGGTGTGTGTGTGTGTGTGTGTGCCTCTAAGTGTGAGCGGGCGTGCGCCGCTGTCAATGTGCGTGTGTCTGAGTGTGTGATTTGTGTGTCTGCGTCGACGATGGTGTCTGGGGGTGGGGTGGGGGTAATGTTGGTAGGAGGGGGCCGTCAGCCTGTTGGGGACGGGTCGGTCAGGGTCCATATAGGGTTGTGTGTGGAGAATGGAAGTGTGTGGTTATGCTTGAGTTCGTGTGGTTGTCAGTGTCTTGGTCTCCAGGATACGTGTGTTGTACGTCTGGGTCAGGTTGTGTATGTTTTCCTCCGATGTGTATGCCGGGCGTTTGTGGTTGTGTGTTTCGGCTGGGCTTGTCACTGTCTGCTGTGCCCTGGCTATTCATCTTCGTGTGGTTGTGTGGCCCGGTTCTGTATGTCAGTCCTTGGTTCTCACTCTTCGCTGCCCTTGTTTCCTCCTCCCCACGGAGCTGCTGTGTGTATCGCCCTCGCTTCTTCTAAGTGTTCAGTGC
>NW_025343844.1:0-5816 GCF_016433145.1 Gracilinanus agilis
AGGAAAATAAGTGGATAGATAGATAATAATATTAGAAATTAAACTAAAACAATATTATTATGAAAAAAGTTTTAGAGACAGTTAGGTGATTCAGTGGATTGAGAATCAGTACTAGAAACAAGAGATCCTGGGTTGAAATCTGGTCTCAAGCACATCCTAGCAGGGTGACTCTGGGCAAGTCACTTAGCCCCCATTGCCTAGCCCTTCCTGCTCTTCTGCCTTGGAACTCATACATAGTGTCGATTCTAGGAAGGCGAGGGTTTTTAAAAGCTCGTTGTCCTCTTCTCCCTAAAAAGGAGGTTTTAGCTATCATCATCAGACTGATCTCTTGCATTTGCATAGTGTTTTCTACTTTTCCCAGAGCTCTCTCAATATTATCTCATTTCCCAGCCATGAACTGGTTCATCTGGGTTCAAGACATGAGTAGAACAAGCTCTCCACTAATTCCAAGAGGAAAAGTTAATGCCTAAGTGCAAGGCTTACTTGCAGGGGCACAAAAGAAGAGCTGCCTGAGCAGCTTAATCATTTCTCTGGAAGTCTTGTTTATACCTTTAATCTGTTTGGCAAATCCTATTTTTAGGTGATAATGCAACGGGCCGGTGCGCTCAGCTCTGGGGTGAGCCTGGGAGTTTGTTTATCCCACAATGGGTTATGGCTTACCCTTGGCCACTCTGCAAAGAAATCAGGGTCGGGCCAGGTCCCGGTCTAATGGCCACCATTTCCTAAAGTTTGAATTAGCCAAGCTCTACGTTGGCTTGCTCCTCTCTCCTCTCTTGTTTCGTAAGCTTTCCTCATTGGGAGTTTTTTCTTTTCTTTTGCTTAATTTTGCCTTTTATCCTCAGCCTGAGTATAAGTAGCCCTGGATTCTCCCCCCAACTCGGCCACTCGTTAGCTGTGTGGTCTTTCCCTTCTCTAAGCCTCAGTTTCCCCATCTAACCAATGGGGGTATTCCTACGAAAATCAGTTCAGAGAACAGGGAATGTCTAGCCTAAAGAAGAAAAGCTTTAGCAAGAGAAGGGGAACCTCTGAGTCCTACTTGCATGTCTTTCCAGAGCTGTCTCTCGGAGGGATTAGCCAGTCTTATTCTCCTTGGCCCCAGTGGTGAAACCAGGAATAGTGGGGGAAGTTCCAAAGAGATAGAAGGATCTTCCTAAACACTAGAGCTGTCCCTTAGTGGCCTGGGTGGTGCCTCTGGAGCTGTCCCATCATTGGAGATGTCCAAGCAGTGGCTAGCCAACCCCTGGTCCCAGAGGTCCTAAAGGAGACTATGGCTGAGGTACCAGTTGGACTCGCCTGACTCCTTCCCAGACTTGGTGGATAGAGCTCTTTGCAAACCTCAGAGGCCCCCAGAAATGTAGGACTCCTGCTCTGCCAGTTCTTAGCAGAAAGAATAAGGGGATTGTGGGGGAAGTTGCTAACAGTCAGAATTATTCTAAAGTGGAACAAGGAGCTTTAGTCAGGCCTGAGCTCAGGGGCAGGAGAGACCTAACAGCCAATAGCAGCAGGAGGGCCACTTGTTGAGCTGTTGTTCAGGTCAGTGTTGAAATATCTGGCCTCTGAGGCTCCTTCCCACTCCAGCATGGTGCCCAACGCTGAGGGATTGCAATTCGCATGCCTCACCTCTGCCCCTCCAGGAGAAGGCTGGAATTGCACCATCCTCTGGCTGATTCCAGGATGCACTCAGATTCCAGGCAAACCCAGGATGCAAAGGAAATCTCAGAGAAGATGGGGAAATGGGTTTGGGCTACAGCATGAAGCCTTTCATTTGCCTCCTTGGAAACAACCGTCACATTTGTTCCACACTGACCCACACAAGGAGAGATGAGAGGGAATGGCTTTCGCTAGGTGATTTTTTAACCCCTCACCTTCCATCTTCGAATAAATACTCTGTATTGATTCCAAGGCAGATGAGTGGAAAGGACTAGGCAGTGGGTTAAGGTGACTTTTCCAGGTCCACACAGCTAAAAGGTGTCTGAGGCCAGATTCATTCTTTATTTGGTCATTGAAAGTCGGAATCATTCAGTGAGTAACAGAGAGAATTTGGGGTCAAAGAGCCATGGGACCAATACCAGCTTTACAACTTACTTATTAGCTATAAAGACGGAAGAATATCTCTTCTCCTCCTCAAGGCTTCTGTGACTTAACTATCTGTATTACCTTGAGTAAGGTCACTTCCCTCCATTGGATCACCATTTTTCTATCTGCAAAATGGAAACAAAACTAAGAGGTACTTCTGCATTCATGGGTTAATTTGTTTTTAAGGGGATAAAGTCACTTTCTAAGTTGTGAAAGTTATCTGAAGGGGGCTGGGAACCAGTGAGTGAATTATGGCCAACTTATCACTTGTCAGTCATTGTCAGAACAGCCTCTAGATAGCTTGTGCTTTGGGTTTTAGCTTGAAAACAGAATCACTGAGATGCTCTTGGGTTAAGGATCAGAGTTTAAAGAACCATAAAGAAAAGAAAGCAACAAGTCTAAAAATAAGCCTCCCTTCCCAGTGGGTGAGACGGGAAGAAATTGTCCCGACTTCCCGGAGAAGAGACTGAGCAGATAGAATTAGCAATTAGCAAGGTCACCCACCTGCAACACCGTGGATCTCAATGCTGAATGACAGGAGCAGCTACTGAGGAAGACATACTAAAGGAGACTTGTCTGAGGCACAATCTTGTTTTCATCTCAGGACGTGTGTACAGAGAACATAGAATGTCGGGGTTGGAAGAGACCTTAGAGGTCAGAGTCCAGCCCCTTCTTTTTAGCAGTTAAGGAAAAGGAGGTAGGCAGAGGTGACGTGACTTGCCCAGGGTCATATAGCTAGTAAGTTTTTAAGGTGGAATCCAAACTCAGGCCTTTCTAACTGCCAGCCCAGTGCTTTGTCCACCATATTTTCCTTTAAGAATGTGGAAACTGGGTCCAGAAAGGCTAAGTGACTCCCCTTTTGTCACATAGCGAGTGAATCACAGAACTTTCAGGCCGGAAAGGACCTCAGAGACCATCCACTTCCAAGGGGAACCCCCACAATAATATATCCAACAAGTGGCCATACTACCTTTGCTTGAAGACCTCCAATGAGTAGGTGCCCACCACTAATGAAGGCAGCCTATCTACTGCACTCTGAGATGGCAGTCCAGTTACGATACAGTGAAAAGAGCTTAGGGTTGAACCCTAGCTCTTCTGCTTACTACCAGTGTGGCCTTAGGCCTTCCCCTCCCTGGGCCTCAGTTTCCTTCTTTGTAAAATGAAACATGGCCTCTAGGATTCCTTCTAGCCTTAGATCTAGGATATTATGTGTGACCTTGAGCAAGTTATTTCCCTTCCCTGGGCCTGAAAAATGCAAAGGTTGTGCTCTCTGAGGTTGCTACCTCTGAGGATCCTTCCAGCTCTAATTTTAGTATACAAAAAAAGATTTCCTGACATTGTCTCTGTAACTCCCACCTAATGAATGCTCTAAGTTCTGCCTGCCGTGGCTTAACAAATCTAATCCATCTTCCAACTTCCATCCCTTCAGACACTTGAAGACAGCTACTCTGCCCCCTTCCTCTAGTCTTCTCTTCTCCATCCCAAATATTTCCACTCTTTCCATCATTCCTTATTATGACATGAACTCAAGATCCATTCTCACCATCATTCATTGTCCTTCCTAATTGTGGAGCTCAGAACCAAGTCTGGCCATTCAAATGTTGCCTGGCCAGGGCAGGCTACAGAATAGTAGCTACCTATTCCTGAAAGCTGTGCCCTTTCAAATGGAGTCCAAGGTCCTACTAGTATTGGGGGCTGCCATCCTACATTGCTATCTCAGATTAAGAGCCCATCAAAAACCTTCCAATTTTTTTCAGACTAGCCCTTGTTGACCCAAGCCTCCTCCATACTCTATTTGGTTTGTTGTTGTTTTTTAATTAAAACTGAGGATTTTCTCTCTTTTATTCCTTCTTTTCCCCCCCTCTTTTTGCCCCCATTTCTCCACTTTCCCTGCTTTTTATTTCTTGGGTCTATCCATGACAGTCTTTGAAAAATCTTTTTATTTATTAAATTGTAACATGATTTGCTTTTTAAAATTTTCAGTTCCAAATTCTCTGTCTCTCTCCCACTCACTCCACCACCCACTGAGAAGGCAAGCAATATGATATCATTTATACACGTGAAATCATGCAAAACATATTTTGATATTAGCCATATTCAAAAAAGCAAGAAAAATAAGGAAAATAAGAAAATCAGATTTCACTTTGTACTCAGAGTTCATCAGTTCCCTCTCTCTGGAGGTGGAGAGCATTTCTTTTACCATGAGTTCTTTGTATTGTCTTGGATCATTTTATTGATCAGGATAGCCAAGTCTTGCACAGTTGGTCATCATTAAAACATTGCTGTTCCTTCTGACTGACCTTCTGATTCTTCTCACTTCACTTTGTATTGGTTCATACAGGTCTTGCCATGTTTTTTTAGAAATTTTTTTAATATTTATTTTTTAGAAAGTTAACATGGTTACATGATTCATGTTCTTACTTTCCCATTCACCCCCCAGCCTCCCCTCCCCCCCCATAGCCAGTACGCATTTCCACTGATTTTAACATGTGTCGTTGATCAAGACCTATTTCCAAATTGTTGATAGTTGCAGTGGTGTGATAGTTTCGAGTCTACCTCCCCAATCATGTCCCCCTTGACCCATGTGTTCAAACAGTGGCTTTTCTTCTGTGTTTCCACTGCTGCAGTTCTTCCTCTGAATGTGGGTAGCGTTCTTTTCCATAAATCCCTCAGACCTGTCCTGGGTCATTGCATTGCGGCTAGTACAGAAGTCCATTACATTCTATTTTACCACAGTGTATTGGTCTCTATGTAAAATGTTCTTCTGGCTCTGCTCCTTTCGCTCTGCATCAGTTCCTGGAGGTCTTTCCAGTTCCCCCTGGAACTCCTCCAGTTTATTATACCTTTGAGCAAAATAGTATCCCATCACCAGCATATACCACAACTTGTTCAGCCATTGGAGGGCATCCCCTCATTTTCCAGTTTTTTGCCACCACAAAAAGCACAGCTATAAATATTTTTGCACAAGTCTATTTATCTTTTTGGGGTACAAACCCAACAATGATATGTCCCAATTTTGCCACATGCCTCCAACATTCATTACTCTCCCCTTCTGTCATTTTAGCCAATCTGCTAGGTGTGGGGTGATACCTCAGAGTTGTTTTGATTTGCATTTCTCTAATTATTAGAGATTTAGAACACTTTCTCATGTGCTTATTGATACTTTTGATTTCTTTATCTGAAAATTGCCTATTCATGTCCCTTGCCCATTTATCAATTAAGGAATGGCTTGATTTTTATGCAATTGATTTAACTCCTTGTATATTTGAGTAATTAGACCCCTGTCAGAGTTTTTTGTTATAAAGATTTTTCCCAATTTGTTGTTTCCCTTCTGATTTTGGCTGCATTGTTTTTGTTTGTACAAAAGCTTTTTAGTTTGATATAATCAAAATCATTTATATTACATTTTGTCATTTTCTCTAAGTCTTGCTTGGTTTTAAAATCTTTTCTTTCCCACAGATCTGACAAGTATACTATTCTGTGTTCACTTAACTTATTTATAGTTTCCCTCTTTATATTCAAGTCATTCACCCATTCTGAATTTATCTTGCTGTAGGGTGTGAGATGTTGATCTAAACCTAATCTCTCCCATATTGTTTTCTAAATTTCCCAGCAGTTTTTGTCAAATAGTGGATTTTTGTCCCAAAAGTTGGGTTTATCATATACTGTCTTGCTGATGTCACTTACCCCAAGTCTATTCCACTGATCCTCCCTTCTGTCTCTTAGCCAGTACCATACCA
>NW_025343845.1:0-3430 GCF_016433145.1 Gracilinanus agilis
TCTCTCTCTCTCTCTCTCTCTCTCTCTCTCTCTCTCTCTTCTCTCACTTTTCTTTATCCCTCTACTCTTTCTCTCTTTCTCCCCACCTCCTTCCTCTTCTCTTTACTCTCTCTTTTTTCTCCTTTCATTTATCTCCATGGATAACTCCTCTATAACTTAGATTCAGTGATTGACCCAGGGACATGTGTCAGAGAAGGACTTAAATTCAGGTCTTCCCGAGTCTAAGGCTAGCCTTCTTCTATTCATCTCACATTGGATGCCCTCTTAATCTCTAGTTCTATAATTCCCAAATCCATGAATTTCATATAGGAATGGCTTAGACATTTTCCTGTCCAATTTTCTTCTTCACATCCTTTCCCTTCTAGGTGGTCCACAGTACCTCTGTGAAAGTTTATTCATATAAGCTATGGTTATTTAGCAGTTCAATGAATAGATAAAAAATATTATAGAGATATATAGAGAGAATATAGAGAATATTTTCAATATGGGTGGCAATATATAGAAAAAGAAATGATCACTTCCTCAAGTCTAAAATACCACAATGCTTTCATGACCTTTTCAATATGGGTGCTAACTCCAGAGATTGCTATTTCATCCTGAGCATCTCTTGTCCACATCCTTTCATAAATCTTCAATAGAGGTTCTCTTGAAGACCTTCTAATACTTTTAAGATACTCAAGGTTCCAGAATGGTACTCGTGGGCTACCCATCTGTCATCTCTTTATCCTCACTAGATTCAATTAAACGCCTTTTTGCAATTTCTAGTCATGTCCTACACTTTGTGACCTCATTTGGGATTTCCTTGGCAAAGACACTGGAGTGGTTTACCATTTCCTCCTCCAGCTCATTTTACAGATGAGGCAAAAGAGGTAAATAGGGTTAAGTGACTTGCTCAGGGTCACACAGCTAGTAAGTGTCTAAAGTTGTGTTTGAACTCAGGAAGATTCTTCCTGACTCCTGGCCTGGTCCTCCATCCACTGCCTAGCTGCCCACAATTAAACTTAACAAGCATTTATTTACTATCTACTATGCACTAGGCAACTATGCTAAGTGTTGGAGATACTAAGATTAAAACAAAGTAATCTCTATTCTCAGGGAACATATTTTTACCAGGAGTATAAGGCATACACACATAAGTAAATACAATCTATACATAAAATAATAAACAAGAAATAAGACACTAGTTCTTGGGGCAGGATCAGAATAGGCTTTCCTTAGAAAGTGGCATTTGAGCTGACCTTGGAGGGAAGTTAGGGATTCTAAAAGGCAGATACGAGGAGGATATATATTCTAGGCATGGAGGATAGTTTGTTTAGAGTCCTGGAGAAAGATGATGGAATCTCATATGTGATGAACAAGAAGACAGTTTGGCCGGAGTATAGGATGTGTGAAGAAGATGAATATGCACTAAGTCTGAAAAAACTGGAGCCAAGTTTTGAAGGAAAACAAAATAAGAAAGAGTGCATTTTGTCCTAGAAGGAAAAAGGAGTTACTGGAGTTTTTTTGAGAAGAGGAACAAAGTGGTCAAACCTTCTTTAGCAATATTAGTTTGTAGGAAAAAAAATTTATAACAAATTTATCTGATAAAGATCTCATTTTTCAGATCTATAGAGAACTAAGTCAAATTTATAAGAATAGGTTCCGGGTTAAGATGGCGGCAGAGTAAGAAGCAGCTCTTAACCTCTCCTGACCTAAACACACAAAACTCCTCAAGGGGACATAAAAACAAGTCCAGACGAACGGAGGAACCCCACAACAGGGCACAGCGCGGAAGGTACGTGGAATCGAGACATTTCCAGGCTAAAAAGGGCTCTCCTTAAATCGCGAGCTGAGCAACCGCCCCACCCCCACCCCCTCCACACTCACCTATAGCTCCGAACCCAGCTAAAAAGAAATAGAGCAAGTTTGGGGCACCCATCGAGTCATCAGCAGCTCCGGGACCTGTTCCTGAGAGCAGCAAGACTTAGGACCCCATTAAGTCAAGAACGCACGCGAAATCTGAGCGCGCGGGAGCAGAGAGTGGACGCTGGGCGCAGAGTGCCCACTGAGCAGAGGCGTGGGTGCCGGCTGAGCAGAGGCGTGGGTGCCGGCTGAGCAGAGGTGTGGGTGGAGGCAAACACAGCCAGGAACTAAAGCCCAAGTGGGGAACCAGTGCAGACGGGTATACGACTGTGGAAGTAGCTCCCTGAGACTTGTAAAGAAACCTCCTGCAGAGGATCAAGCAAGGGAATCCACCAGGGGGCTTGACCTTGGAAAAAACTAGAACTCAGACCTCAGGAGCCAATAGATCTCAGACAGACACTGAACGCGAGGATAAACCTGAGAAGCTGCTGGGCTAATGATGGCTAACCAGTTACAGGAAATTCAGAAGAGAAAGAATAATAACAAAAAAAAGAAGTCTTTAACACTCGACAGCTTCTACACAGAGAAAATCCAGACAACCGAGCAAACAGAGGAGGAGAACAAACAACCATCCAGACCCTCCCCAAAAAAGGAAAACTCCTCACAAGCTATGGAAGAGTTCAAATCTGAGATTTTGAGGAAAATGGAAGAGATCTGGCAAGAAAATAACAGCTTAAAAGGTAGAATCTTGCAACTGGAAAGCGAGGCTCAGAAACCAAATGAACTGATAAGCAAATTGAACACAAGAAATGACCAGATTGAAAAGGAATACCAAAAGATTATGGCCGAAAACAAGAAGATTATGGCCGAAAACCAAAAGATTATGGCCGATTACCAGAAGATTATGGCCGAAAACCAAAAGATTATAGCCGAAAATCAATCCCTAAAGGCTAGAATTGAGCAAGTAGAAACTAATGATCTCTCAAGACAACAAGAACAAAAAAACAAAGCCAAAAGACTGAAAAAATAGAAGGAAACATGAAATATCTCAATGAGAGAGTGACAGACCAAGAAAACCGGTCTAGAAGAGACAATTTGAGAATAATTGGTCTTCCAGAAAAACCAGAAATTAATAAAAACCTGGACTCTATACTAACAGAAATAATTCAGCAAAATTGCCCTGAAGTCCTACAACAAGAGGGCAATATAGACATTGAAAGGATTCATAGAACACCTGCGGCATTCGATCAAGAAAGGAAAACACCAAGAAATATCATTGCAAAATTCAAGAGTTTCCAAGCAAAAGAAAAAATCTTACAAGAAGCCAGAAAGAAACAATTCAAATATCAAGGAGCAACAATCAGGATCACACAGGATCTGGCAGCCTCAACACTAAAAGACCGCAAGGCGTGGAATACAATATTCAGAAAGGCAAGAGAGCTGGGCCTGCAACCACGGATCAACTACCCATCAAAATTGACTATACATTTCCAAGGGAAAGTATGGGCATTCAACAAAATTGAAGAATTCCAGGTATTTGCACAGAAAAGACCGGGGCTAAATGGAAAGTTTGATATCCAACCACAAA
>NW_025343846.1:0-1494 GCF_016433145.1 Gracilinanus agilis
TAAGAAAAAATCCCAAGGCCCTGATGGATTCACAAGTGAATTCTATCTAACATTCAAAGAACAATTAATCCAAATACTGTACAAATTATTTGATATAATAAGCAAAGATGGAGTCTTGCCAAATTCCTTTTATAAGACAAATATGTTACTGATTACAAAGCCAAGTGGTTCAAAAACAGAGAATGAAAATCACAGCCCAAACTCCTTAATGAACATAGATGCAAAAATCTTAAATTGAATACTAGCAAAAGGATTCCAGAGTTCCGGGTTAAGATGGCGGCAGAGTAAGAAGCAGCTCTTAACCTCTCCTGACCGAAACACACAAAACTCCTCAAGGGGACATAAAAACAAGTCCAGACGAACGGAGGAACCCCACAACAGGGCACAGCGTGGAAGGTACGTGGAATCGAGACAGTTCCAGGCTAAAAAGGGCTCTCACTCAATCGCAAGCTGAGCAACCGCCCCATCCCCACCCCCTCCACACTCACCTATAGCTCCGAACCCAGCTAAAAAGAAATAGAGCAAGTTTGGGGCACCCATCGAGTCATCAGCAGCTCCAGGACCTGTTCCTGATAGCAGCAAGACTTAGGACCCCATTAAGTCAAGAACGCACGCGAAATCTGAGCGCGCGGGAGCAGAGAGTGGACGCTGGGCGCGCGCCCGCTGAGCAGAGGTGTGGGTGCCAGCTGAGCAGAGGCGTGGGTGGAGGCAAACACAGCCAGGAACTAAAGCCTAAGTGGGGAACCAGTGCAGACGGGTATACGACTGTGGAAGTAGCTCCCTGAGACTTGTAAAGGAACCTCTGGCAGAGGATCAAGCAAGGGAATCCACCAGGGGGCTTGACCTTGGAAAAAACTAGAACTCAGACCTCAGGAGCCAATAGATCTCAGACAGACACAGAGAGCAAGGATAAACCTGAGAAGCTGTTGGGCTAATGATGGCTAATCAGTTACAGGAAATTCAGAAGAGAAAGAATAATAACAAAAAAAAGAAGTCTTTAACACTCGACAGCTTCTACACAGAGAAAATCCAGACAACTGAGCAAACAGAGGAGGAGAACAAACAACCATCCAGACCCTCCCCAAATAAGGAAAACTCCTCACAAGCTATGGAAGAGTTCAAATCTGAGATTCTGAGGAAAATGGAAGAGATCTGGCAAGAAAATAACAGCTTAAAAGGTAGAATCTTGCAACTGGAAAGCGAGGCTCAGAAACCAAATGAACTGATAAGCAAATTGAACACAAGAAATGACCAGATTGAAAAGGAATACCAGAAGATTATGGCCGAAAACAAGAAGATTATGGCCGAAAACCAAAAGATTATGGCCGATTACCAGAAGATTATGGCCGAAAACCAAAAGATTATAGCCGAAAATCAATCCCTAAAGGCTAGAATTGAGCAAGTAGAAACTAATGATCTCTCAAGACAACAAGAACAAATAAAACAAAGCCAAAAGACTGAAAAAATAGAAGGAAACATGAAATATCTCAATGA
>NW_025343847.1:0-1103 GCF_016433145.1 Gracilinanus agilis
CCTCTAATGTAGGTGAAATTAAGGCAATCCTTAAAAACTATTTTGCCCAATTACATGGCAATAAATATAACAATTTAGGAGATATGGATGAATATTTACAAAAACATAAATTGCCTAGATTAACAGTAGAAGAAATAGAATACCTAAATAATCCCATATCAGAAAAAGAAATTGAACATGCCATCAAAGAACTCCCTAAGAAAAAATCACCAGGGCCTGATGGATTCACAAGTGAATTCTATCAGACATTCAAAGAGCAACTAATCTCAATACTATACAAATTATTTGATATGATAAGCAAAGAAGGAGTCCTACCAAATTCCTTTTATGACACAAATATGGTACTGATTCCAAAGGCAGGGAGATCAAAAACAGAGAAAGAAAACTACAGGCCAATCTCCCTAATGAACATAGATGCAAAAATCTTAAATAGAATATTAGCAAAGAGACTCCAGCAAGTAATTAAGAAGATCATCCACCATGATCAGGTGGGATTTATACCAGGAATACAAGGATGGTTCGACATTAGGAAAACCATCCACATAATTGACCATATCAACAGTCTAACAAACAAAAATCTCATGATTATCTCAATAGATGCTGAAAAAGCCTTTGACAAAATACAGCATCCATTCCTATTGAAAACACTGAAAAGTATAGGAATAGAAGGACCTTTCCTAAAAATAATAAACAGTATATTCCTAAAACCATCAACAAATATCATATGCAATGGGGATAAATTAGAAGCCTTCCCAATAAGATCAGGAGTAAAACAAGGATGCCCATTATCACCTCTATTATTCAACATAGTACTAGAAACACTAGCAGTAGCAATTAGAGAAGAAAAAGAAATTGAAGGTATCAAAATAGGCAATGAGGAGACTAAGCTATCACTCTTTGCTGATGATTTGATAGTCTACTTAAAAAACCCTAGAGAATCAAGTAAGAAGCTTGTAGAAATAATCAACAACTTTAGCAAAGTGGCAGGATACAAAATGAATGCACATAAATCATCAGCATTACTATACATTTCCAACACATTAGAGCAGCAAGAGGTAGAAAGAGAAACACCATTTAAAATCACCCTAGACAATATAACATAC
>NW_025343848.1:0-6750 GCF_016433145.1 Gracilinanus agilis
ATTATATTCGATTTTACCACAGTATATCAGTCTCTGTGTACAATGTTTTCTGGCTCTGCTCCTTTCGCTCTGCATCACACCTCCTGGAGGTCTTTCCAGTTCACATGGAATTTCTCCAGTTTATCATTCCTTTGAGCACAACATTCCATCACCAACATATACCACAATTTGTTCAGCCATTCCCCAATTGAAGGGCAAACCCTCATTTTCCAGTTTTTTGCCACCACAAAAAAGCATGGCTATAAATAATTTTGCACATGTCTTTTTCCCTATGATCTCTTTGGGGGTACAAACCCAGCAATGGTATGGCTGGATCGAAAGGCAGGGAGTCTTTTAGCGCTCTTTGGGCATAGTTCCAAATTGCCATCCAGAATGGTTGGATCAGGTCACAACTCCACCAGCAATGCATTAATGTCCCAATTTTGCCACATCCCCTCCAACATCCATTACTCTCCCCTGCTATCATTTTAGGCAATCTGCTAGGTGTGAGGTGGTACCTCAGGGTTGTTTAGATTTGTATTTCTCCAATTATTAGAGATTTAGGACACTTTCTCATGTGCTTATTAATAGTTTTGATTTCTTTATCTGAAAATTGCCTATTCATGTCCCTTGCCCATTTATCAATTGGGGAATGGCTTGATTTTTTTGTACAATTGATTTAGCTCCTTGTATATTTGAGTAATTAGACCTCTTTCAGAGTTTTTTGTTATAAAGATTTTTTCCCAGTTTGTTGTTTCCCTTTTGATTTTGGTTGCATTGTTTTTGTTTATACAAAACCTTTTTAATTTAATATAATCAAAATTATTTATTTTAAAGTTTTTATTTTTTCTAACTCTTGCTTGGTTTTAAAATTTTCCCTTTCCCATAGATCTGACAGGTATACTATTCTATGTTCACCTAATTTTCTTATAGTTTCCTTCTTTACATTCAAGTCATTCACCCATTCTAAATTTATCTTGGTATAGGGTGTGAGATGTTGATCTAAAACTAATATCTCCCATACTGTTTTCCATTTTTCCCAACAGTTTTTGTCAAATAGTGGATTTTTGTCCCAAAAGTTGGACTCTTTGGGTTTATCATACACTGTTTTGCTGACGTCACACCCCAAATCTATTCCACTGGTCCTCCCTTCTGTGTCTTAGCCAGTACCATATTGTTTTGATGACCGTTGCTTTATAGTATAGCTTAATATCTCGTACTGCTAGGCCATCTTCCTTCATGTTTTTTTTTTCATTATTTCCCTTGATATTCTTGATCTTTTGTTCTTCCAACTGAACTTTGTTATAGTTTTTTTCTAATTCAATAAAGAAGTTTTTTGGTAGTTTGATAGGTATGGCACTAAATAGGTAAATTAATTTGGGTAGAATGGTCATTTTTATTATGTTAGCTCGTCCTACCCATGAACAATCAATGTTTTTTCAATTGTTGAGATCCAGTTTTATTTGTTTGGAACGTGTTTTGTAGTTGTGTTCGTATAATTGCTGTGTTTGTTTTGTTAGATCGATTCCTAAGTATTTTATATTGTCTAGGGTGATTTTAAATGGTGTTTCTCTTTCTACCTCTTGCTGCTGTGATGTGTTGGAAATATATAGAAATTCTGATGATTTATGTGCATTTATTTTGTATCCTGCAACTTTGCTAAAGTTCTCCCTATTATTTTCAATGAAAATATTTTTTACTCTTAGGAAAGTCTTCCAAAATGAGGGTATCCATGTACAATAAGGAAACATTAACCCAGTAAAAATTACCTTTTAAATGGCCTTGTTTCAGGGACTCCGCTTGGCACTGGGGACGTGAAGAGAGTTCTTGGTCTCAGGTCCTGTTAATATTCTATTAAGGACAGCCCCATCTAAATCAATACAATGTAACATGTCCTGGAGATCCAGAAAAGCTTCACAGAGGTAGAGCATTAGAGACTCTAAAAACCTAAGTCTGAATTGAGGATTCTAGGTCTCTTAAACTGGCATTTAGAGAACAACCTTTGCTTCCATGCAGCCCACAACGCAAACTTGCCCATTTTGGGATCCTTTCCTTCTATATGAACTTTGCTATAACAACCCCATGTTCTACTACTCAAACATCAGCAAATGCTGACTCTGCACATATAACTGAAGCAGGAGTGAGGGGGAAAGTGCTATCTTTGGACTGGGGTTACCAAAGGTTATTTAGAGAAGATCCAGAGACTTTACTGGGAACCATCTTCTTTGTCTTTTCCACTAATACATAAAATGTGGCAAATGCTGATTTAGCTTAGCAATAGGGATAACTCAAGGTGAGGTTTGAGTGGTTGCACCGAATCTGAAAAACATAGGAAATACAGAATCCTGTGGACTCGTGAGGGCAGGGAAGAAGTATCTCCAGAATGTTTCAAAAAATAAAATCCACATTAAGAATGAATATGTTAGAAATTAGAGTTCACGAAACAAAATTTTCAAAATTAAATTAAGTTTAGAAAAAAATTTCCATAATGGAGTCTCTCTTAAGAAGTGAAAGGTTAACAGATTCAGAAAACGAATACTGAAGTGAGGAAAATCTAGGAGAAAAAAATGCAGTCATAATGCTTAAAGAACACATAGATTGTGTGCAATCCAAAATGACTGACCTTAGAAACAAGATGTACTGAGATGATTTAAAGAGGTTTAAAGATTGTATGAAAAATTTGATCGCATTTAAAGATGCCTGAAATAACACAGAAACACCTACAAAAACTTTTGAAAACAGAAAACATAGTAGCAATCCAAAGAATCTACAGGTTAAGTAGGAAGGCTTTTAAAAAGCACTTTAAATGTCAAGGAAAAACAATGGTTGCATTTAACAGTATTAATTACAAATAATAAATTTTGCAAGTGCTCAGGAGAAAAACCTTCACCAATGAGGGGGGGAAAGTTCATTCTAATTACTCAAGATTATTCTCAAGCCAAGAGAAATCACAGGCACCAGCCCCTACATACAATTCTCTTGTGGGTTTAATCACCTATGGAAGGAAGCTGAAAGCTAAGAAAGCAATAGGTTAAGTTTAAGAACTAGAGAAAGTGAGGCATAGATAAAACAAAGAGATACAAAATACACAGAGAGAACTTTAGCATGGTGTCAGCAGGTCAGAGAGCAGGCTAAGCAAGTTGCACTGTTTTTTATTATAAGATTTTAGGATTGGGAGTCACAGGATATCAATCAAAGGAGTGGCACAACAGAAGTATTAACATAATATTGACAACCAATTACAAGATAAAAGAATCAAATAGCAACACAATAGTATGGGTGCCCAGGAAAGAAGCTCATTTGAAAGTCCTTCCTCTTCCACAATATTGGCATCATCTTATTCAAATGTTGATTGTATGTCTGAGTGTATGTCTTTCACATTACAAAAGATCTTTAGAACTTCTCTGTTAGCTTTCAGACTGCTGATAATAGTAGAGGTTTGAATTCCACAAAATTTGAGTCCAATCCAATTTAAGGATTCAGAAATCAATCATGTGAAATATTAGAAGTATATCCATAAGTCTGGTCCATGAACACTTTGCTCATTAGTCAGCTTTTGAATACATCTTTAATATCTTCATGATTCATTATAACTGGAACCCTTCAGTATAGTCTAAAAAGCAAAAATGCCCTTGTTGAAACCCAAAATAACATACTCTAAAAACCAATAAAGAGCAATCGACAGGGGCAAAATATGTGAGCAGAATGCTCAACTTCTATGTAATCCCGATAAATACATTCAATTATCATGGAAAAAATCAGTAATGAAACCAATTACTCCATGGTTAGAGGTTATTCTTTTTGAAAGAGTAAAAAGTAAGGACAAAGAAGGCATAAATATCCAAATAGGTGATAGGTCCACAAATGGGGAGGGGCAGAGTATAATAGATGATTGTGTATTATCATCTACACAGAGTATAAAGGATGGTTATTTCTATATTGTAATAGGGAGTACATCAGAAGCATCAGAGAAATGTTATAAGGAAGGGGCTGTTTCTGATATGAAGTATCATTGGAGCAGGGGAAAAGGTCTGGATAAATAACACTTTCATAGAGAAAGACATATTAGTGTGCACTGAGAGATAAGGAACTCATGAAAGGTTTACTATGAGGGAGTCAGGTACTGGGAGGCAGCCTTCTCTGAAAGAGTATTGTGTCTCCATGAACAGCATCTTGTCCCAGGAAAAGGTGTGGATGACTGACTACTAAATATGTATCTCAAATCATACTACAAGTGAAATGGGGAAAGGATTTATTTGCACAAAAATATTTAGAGCAGCTTTTTTGTGGCAGCAAAAATTGGCAATTGAGGGAATATCTGTCATTTGAGAAATGGCTGAACAAGTTGTGGGATACAATTGTAATGGAATACTATTGTGTGCTATAAGAAATGAGAAGAAGGATGATTTCAGAAAAACCTGGAAAGATATACATAAATTATGTGAAGTGAAGTGAACAGAACCAGGAGAATATTGTACACAGTAACATCAATATTGTATGATGAACAATTGTGAATGATTTAGCTATTCTTTTTTTCTAAAACCCTTACTTTTCATTTTAGAATCAGTACTGTGTATTAGTTCCAAGACAGTAAGGGCTCGATGTAGGTTAAGTGACTTGCCCAGAGTCACACAGCTAGGAAGTGTCCGAGGTCAGATTTGAATCTAGGACCTCCCACCTCTAGGCTCAGAGAAGGTATGTAATTGATATTTTTTAATTGAAAAAATTCATTTAATTAATTTAGAATATTTTTCCATGGTTATATGATTCATGTTCTTTCCCTCCGCTCCAAAAAATATGCCTTCTCTGTGCAAAATGGTCTTTCCAGATTTAGGTGCTTTTATGTACCCTCTTCAAATCTGTTCTCTACCCTTGAAAGTTTTTGGATCAACTTGCCCTTTGGAAATATTGCACATAGCTTCTAGAAATAGAGAATATCACAAATATAAAATGAATAATTTTGATTACATTAAATTAAAAAGGTTTTGTACAAACAAAACCAATGCAGCCAAAATTAGAAGGGAAGCAACAAATTAGGAAAAAAATCTTTATAACAAAAACCTTTGACAAAGGTCTAATTTCGCAGATATATAAGGAACTAAATCAATTGTACAAAAAATCAAGCCATTCTCTAATTGATAAATGGACAATGGACATGAATAGACAATTTTCAGATAAAGAAATCAAAACTATCGATAAGCACATGAAAAAGTGTTCTAAATCTATTATAATTAGAGAAATGCAAATCAAAACAACTCTAAGGTACCACCTCACACCTAGCAGGCTGGCTTATATGACAGCAAAGTAATAAATGTTGGAGAGGATGTGACAAAATTGGTACACTAATAGACTGCTGGTAGAGTTGTGAATTAGTCCAACCATTCTGGAGGACAATTTGGAACTATGTGCAAAGGGCTTTAAATGGCTGCCTGCCCTTTGATCCAGCCACACCACTCCAGGGTTTGTACCCCAAAAAGATAATAAGGAAAAAAAACTTGTGCAAAATTATTTATAGCTGCTCTCTTTGTGGTGGCAAAAAATTGGAAAATGAGGGGATGCCCTTCAGTTGGGGAATGGCTGAACAAATTCTGGTGTCTGATGGTGATGGAATACTATTGTGCTCAAAGGAATAATGAGCTGGAGGAATTCCATGTGAACTGGAATGACCTCCAGGAATTGATGCAGAGTGAAAGGAACAGAATCAGGAGAACATTGTACACAGAGACCAATATACTGTGGCACAATCGAATGTAATGGACTTCTGTACTAGCAGCAATGCAATGATCCAGGACAATTTTGAGGATCTTATGAGAAAGAATGTTATCCACATCCAGAGAAAGAACTGTGGGAGTAGAAACAGAAGAAAAACATTTCCTTGATCACATGATTCAATGGGGCTATGATTGGGGGTGTAGACTATAAATGATCACTCTATTGCAAATATTAATAATGTGGAAATAGGTCTTGATCAATGACACATGTAAAACCCAAGGGAATTGCTCATTGGCTATGTGAGGGAGAGGGCATATGGAGGTGGGAAGGAAAGAACATGAATCATGGAAAAGTATTCTAAATTAAATAAATAAATAATTTTGAAAAAGTAAAGATTGCACGTAGCTTGCCCTGTAACATTTACTCTACTGTTTTTTTAAGTACTAGCTAAGTATCCACCTGATGACACTTGGCTGATAATGGAAAAGAATACAGTCAATAAGAAACAATGGTACTAAGGCATTGCTGCCTTAATAGACTCAAATCCACAGACTGAAAAAAAGGGTCTGTCTGTTCCACAAAAAGAAGCATCCTACATTAAAATACTGTTCTATCATCACCTTTTATATTACAGAAAAATGAATTCCAAATACTCACAGAATTACAAACCTTACAAGAAAAGACATATCATTCACAGATATGGAAAGATAAGGGAACCATGTATAACTTGGCATGGGACTGATAGGACCTTAAACAACAATGCAAACAATCTTAATTAGATCCAGTTGAATTTTACTACTAGTGAATGCAGAAATATTATGTTAAATTATTGTAATTGCAAGCATCTAATTCTATGGTTTTGAACTCAGGTCTTTCTGATGTCAGGCTCCAGCTTCTTACCACTGAACTAAGATTTCCTGCAAATTAGGAATATGTTTAAATCTCTACCTAAGGTGGACCTTGATTGACTAACAGATCCTTAGGATGGTATCAGGTAAAAATAAGACAGAAAATAGATGGAGGAAAGGATGCCTTAACTGTTCCTTCCCTCTTATATAT
>NW_025343849.1:0-2834 GCF_016433145.1 Gracilinanus agilis
TTAGGCTGGTCCTGGCTTATTGAGAGCCCATTTAGGCAGTGGACACCAGAAAGAGGACAGCAAGCATTCTTCTCGAATCTTCCCCTCTTGGTCCTCGTGCTTTTACATAGTAGGCATTCAGTCAGTGGTCTGATGAATCAATTTTTACTCCTGACATTGGGACAGTGATAAACTAAAGAAAGTGATTTTGTTTAAGGCCACAGCAAAATGACTGCCATAAAAAATGTTTGTATTAGTGCCCTCCTCCCCAAAGCCACTGGGAGGGTCATATTATAGGAGGAATTTCACGTTCACACAGGCAGCAGCATCAAAATGAGCTACATTTGTATTTCAAAGAAGGAACCGGCCGGTCTATTTTATAACTGCTCAAGCAATAAAGCATCACCGGCATGATGACATACCCTGACATATACCACCATTTGCCAGCTCAGCACGTCATGAGCATGTCAGGACTCTCCCGTTCGGTCTCACCCATCCTAAAGCTTTATTAGTCATTATACTGTGTGAGTCTAACACAAAATCACCGCATGAGGTAAAAAGTACTCATTTTTCATTGTTTCCCCGTGTAACTAGCAAATTTATTCCCACTATAAACTGAGAAACGGTAGGTATAAATACTTCCATTGTTGTAGGAGGCACCGGAGAAAACAGGGGAGCCCTCTCCACTGTGCAGAACCACAACAATAACTTGCATTTATTTCTATGGCACTTTAAGGATTACAAAGAACTTTTTCATAACAAGCATGAAAGGTAGGCTCAGAGAAATAGAGATTTGGTGCTGAAAGGGACCTTATAGACTGTGGAGTCTAATCCCTTCATTTTATAGATGAGGAAACTATGGCAAACACTGGGTAAGTGACTTGCCAGGGATCGCCAAAGAGCACCATGCCTGGAGTTGGAAGGATCTAGGTTCAAATCTGGTCTCAGACACATTCTTGCTGTTTGACACAGGGCGAGTCACTCAACTTCATTTTCCTAGACCTTGCCCATTTGTCTTAGAGTTGTTACTAAAACATAAAGTAAGGGTTTATTAAAAAAAAATAAAGGGGTTCTGGGTTAAGATGGCGGCAGAGTAAGAAGCAGCTCTTAACCTCTCCTGACCGAAACACACAAAACTCCTCAAGGGGACATAAAAACAAGTCCAGACGAACGGAGGAACCCCACAACAGGGCACAGCGTGGAAGGTATGTGGAATCGAGACATTTCCAGGCTATAAAGGGCTCTCACTCAATCGCGGGCTGAGCAACCGCCCCACCCTCATCCCCTCCACACACAGCACCTATAGCACGGAACCCAGCTAAAAAGAAATAGAGCAAGTTTGGGGCACCCATCAAGTCATTGGCAGCTCCGGGGCCTGTTCCTGAGAGCAGCAAGATCTGGGACCCCAATAAGCCAAATAACGCAAGCGAAATCTGAGCGCGGGAGCAGAGAGTGGACGCCGGACGCAGAGCACACAGGCACGGGCAGAGGCGTGGGTGGAGGCAGACACAGCCAGGAACTAAAGCTCTGAAAACCTGAGTGGGGAACCAGTGCAGACGGGTATACGACTGTGGAAGCAGTGCCCTGAGACTTGTAAAGGAACCTCCTGCAGAGGATCAAGCAAGAGGGTCCACCATGGGGCTTGACCTTGGAAAAAACCAGAACTCAGACCTCAGGAGCCAATAGACCGCGGACAGAAACTGAGCGCGAGGATAAACCTGAGAAGCTGCTGGGCTAATGATGGCTACCCAGACTCAGGAAACTCAGAAGAGACAGAATAACAACAAGAAAAAGAAGCCTTTAACACTCGACAACTTTTACACAGAGAAAATCCAGACAACCAAGCAAACAGAGGAGGAGAACAAACAAGCATCCGGACCCTCCTCAAATAAGGAAAACTCCTCACAAGCTATGGAAGAGTTCAAAACTGAGATTTTGAGGAAAATGGAAGAGATCTGGCAAGAAAATAACTGTTTAAAAGGTAGAATCTTGCAATTGGAAAGTGAGGCTCAGAAACCAAATGAACTGATAAGCAAATTGAACACCAGAATTGGCCAGATTGAAAAGGAATACCAGAAGATTATGGCCAAAAACCGAAAGATTATAGCCGAAAATCAATCCCTAAAGGCTAGAATTGAGCAAGTAGAAGCTAATGATCTCTCAAGACAACAAGAAAAAATAAAACAAAGTCAAAACACTGAAAAAATAGAAGGAAACATGAAATATCTCAATGAGAGAGTGACAGACCAAGAAAACCGGTCTAGAAGAGACAATTTGAGAATAATTGGTCTTCCAGAAAAAACAGAAATTAATAGAAACCTGGACTCCGTACTAAAAGAAATTATTCCGCAAAATTGCCCTGAAGTCCTACAACAAGAGGGCAATATAGACATCGAAAGGATTCATAGAACACCCACTACATTCGACCCAGAGAAGAAATCGGTTAGAAATATTATTGCCAAATTCAAAAGCTTTCAAGCAAAAGAAAAAATCTTACAAGAAGCCAGAAAGAGACAATTCAAATATCAAGGACCACCAATCAGGATCACACAGGATCTGGCAACCTCCACGCTAAAAGACCGTAAGGCTTGGAATACGATATTCAGAAAGGCAAGAGAGCTGGGCCTGCAACCACGGATCAACTACCCATCAAAACTGACTATATATTTCCAGGGGAAAGTATGGGCATTCAACAAAATTGAAGAATTCCAGGTATTTGCACAGAAAAGACCAGGGCTAAATGGAAAGTTTGATATCGAACCACAAAAATCGAGAGAAACCTGAAAAGGTAAATAAGATACAGAGGGAAAAGAAAGAAAACTTATAATTTTTAAATTTGCCTTTTTAAGGGCCTC
>NW_025343850.1:0-3363 GCF_016433145.1 Gracilinanus agilis
GTTGGATTTTGTCTTGGAGGAAATCTGAATATTTCAAAATGACTGTCCTGCTGATTATCCTTCTTAGCATTCATCCAAATGGTTGAAGAGGGAAGTAAGAGGGGAGGCCTGGTGAGAAAAGGGGGCCCGCTTAGCCTCCACTCAGCTTTTGGTCACTTTTAAACAAAAAGAGTCCCCTAATCCCCTATGGTGTGTGTTGAAGTGGGAGTCAGACACAGGCCCAATGTCACACACATTGTCAAGTATTCGAATCCAGGAAAACCTTGACACTGTCGAACTTAAATATCCCATCACTCTAAGTATCCTTTTTAATAAGATTTATTAGGAATCACAGGAAGCAGAAGAAAGGAAAGGACAAACCAGATTTCCCATCCTCTTTTGGGGGAAAAGAGAGAGAGAGAGAGGGTAAGTGTCATATAAAGTTTATGTCCAAATGTTGAGAAAGTGACCTGAGAAAGAAAGTGGAATCCTGGGAGAGAGAGTCTTATGGTTCACAATTCTAATTCCACAATACTCATTGAAAATGCCAGACTACACCAAAGAAACCCAAATACACCAAGACTAACTGAGGATATAAGAATAAGCCCCCAAAGATCAGTTTCAAGGTTTGTTGACCCAAGTAACATGGAACATTGAGCTATGAATGGGTCCCCTTTGGTCCCAAACCTCACATCCTCCTTCCATTAAGTAATGGGGTTAGAGCTAAGATGGCATGTTCCACAGCAGGAATCTCATGCCCCCAAGGTGTTCAGTGTTTATATGTGTATAGTTAAAGCCAGAATTCAACAATCATGTTCCCCTTTAGCCCAACAGAGAGATCTTTACACAAGTGGAGATGAAACTGAGCAAGAGAAAAGCCCTGAGGCAGTCTTGGATGAAATCTAGCCTGCTTCTACTCTATGTAATATACTTCATTCTCTGTAAATTGCATTGGTCACTCACTGTCTTTGTAGCCCCACCAAACCCTCCAAGACAAAGAGGAGAGAAGTGGCCAGAATTCATTCATTAGGATCTGGCACTGAAAAAGGAGAGATTATGAGTCTGTTGTTGAAATGCTGCATCAGAGGGTCAGGAATAGAGTTTGAACCTATCTTTACAGCCCTAGTAAGAGAGTCAAGATAAGAGGAGACCAGCTCCAAGTGAGAGTGAGCGATTGAGTGCGCAAGAGATTGAGAGAGAGTCAGAGAGAGAAAAAGAAAGAGAGAGAAGGAGGGAGATATTAGAGATATGGAAATCCAGAATTAAAGAAACAGATACATAAAATGAGACAGATTGGTTCCGGGTTAAGATGGCGGCAGAGTAAGAAGCAGCTCTTAACCTCTCCTGACCAAAACACACAAAACTCCTCAAGAGGACATAAAAACAAGTCCAGACGAATGGAGGAACCGGACAACAGGGCACAGCGTGGAAGATACATGGAATCAAGGCATTTCCACGCTATAAAGGGGTGAAACAGCTCTCACTAAAACGCAGGCTGAGCAACCACCCCACCCCATCCCCTCCACACACAACACCTATAGTGCCAAAGCCAGCTAAAAAGAAATAGAGCAAGTTTGGGGCACCCATTGAGTCATTGGCAGCTCTGGGGCCTGTTCCTGAGAGCAGCAAGATTTAGGACCCCAAAAAGGTAATGAACGCACACAAAATTTGAGCGTGGGAGAAGGGTGCCGAGAATGGACGCAGGGCTCAGAGCGTGGGCCCAGAGAGCAGGCACCAGCAGAGGAGGGGGTGGAGGCAGACACAGCCACAAGCTAAAGCTCTGAAACCCGGAAGGGGAACCAGTGCAGACAGGTATACGACTGTGGAAGCAGCACCCTGAGACTTGTAAAGAAACCTCCTGCAGAGGATCAAGCAAGGGGGTGCACCAGGGAGCTTGACGGACAGACCCTGAGCGCGAGGATAAACCTGAGAAGCTGCTGGGCCAACAAAGGCTACTCAGTCTCAGGAACTTCAGAAGAGAAGGATTAACAACAAGAAAAAGAAGTCTTTAACACTCGACAGCTTTTACACAGAAAAAAACCCAGACAACCAAGCAAACAGAAGAGGAGAACAAAGAAGCATCCGGACCCTCCTCAAATGAGGAAAACTCCACACAAGCTATGGTAGAGTTCAAAACTGAGATTTTGTGGAAAATGGAAGAGATGTGGCAAGAAAATAACTGTTTAAAAGGCAGAATCTTCCAATTGGAAAGTGAGGCTCAGAAACCAACTGAACTGATAAGCAAATTGAACACCAGAAATGACCACGTTGAAAAGGAATACCAGAAGATTATGACCGAAAACCAGAAGATTACAACCAAAAATCAAAAGATCATAGCCGAAAACTGAAAGATTATACCCGAAAATCAATCCCTAAAGGCTAGAATTGAGCAAGTAGAAGCTGATGATCTCTCAAGACAACAAGAACAAATAAAACAAAGTCAAAAGATTGAAAAAATAGAAGGAAACATGAAATATCTCAATGAGAGAGTGACAGACCAAGAAAACCGGTCTAGAAGAGACAATTTGAGAATAATTGGTCTCCCAGAAAAACCAGAAATTAATAGAAACCTGGACTCATTACTAACAGAAATAATTCAGCAAAATTGCCCTGAAGTCCTACAACAAGAGGGCAATAAAGACATTGAAAGGATTCATAGAACACCTGCGACATTCGATCAAGAAAAGAAAACACCCAGAAATATCATTGTCAAATTCAAGAGTTTCCAAGCAAAAGAAAAATCTTACAAGAAGCCAGAAAGAATTCAAATATCAAGGAGCACTAATCAGGATCTGGCAGCCTCCACGCTAAAAGATCACAAGGCTTGGAATACGATATTCAGAAAGGCAAGAGAGCTGGGCCTGCAACCACGGATCAACTACCCATCAAAATTGACTATATATTTCCAGGGGAAAGTATGGGCATTCAACAAAATTGTAGAATTCCAGGTATTTGCACAGAAAAGACCAGGGCTAAATGGAAAGTTTGATATCCCACCAAAAAAATCGAGAGAAACATGAAAAGGTAAATAAGATATAGAGGGGAAAGAAAGAAAACTTATAATTTTTAAATTTGCCTATTTAAGGGCCTCAGTGAGATCTAATTATCTGTATTCCTATGTAGAGAAATGTTATGTATAATTCTCTGTAGTGAACTCTATTCACTATTACAATATTCACTATTATAGTAATCAGAAGTATAATTCACTGGGTGAGGGTGGAACACTAAATAATCTAAGATGACATGGGGGATTGGAACGAGGGGGTGAATAGCAGGGGACACCAAGAGAAACTTGAGTGAATAAGAAAATAGGATATTCTTTTACACACAAAGAGTTCATGGGACGGAGAGGGGACAAATACTATTATAAGAAGGAGAGGAAGA
>NW_025343851.1:0-3127 GCF_016433145.1 Gracilinanus agilis
CCTTCCTTCTCTCACTTTTTCCCTTCCTCTTTTCAATCCAGTAGCCGGCATTCTAGGGTTATTCCCCCAATTTCCACTAGCATCGGCAGGTTGGATCCTTCCAAGGTAGCTGATTTACTTCTCTCCTCAAGCTTTTATCATCTGGTAATGCTGCAAGGCTAGAACCCTCATGTAAATGCCATTTGTTCACATGTAAAGGTAAAGCCTTCACATGTAAGTCTTCTTTAATGGTTAGGGTTCTATTCATATGTAGCATGGTTGCATATCTGTACAAATAAAGAGGACAAGGCTCTTATGTGTAATGTATACGTATGAGGCAAAGATCGAGTGCCTGCTACCTCAGCATTGGAAATCCCTTTCTGTCCTTAATCCTTCTCACAGAGTTCCCTTTAGAGGTGGCTCTCCACTCTGCTTGAAAGGTCAGTGCCCATGTGGAATTCTGAAGCTGCCTTTTCTCTGTGTGTCTAGCTTGTCTTTAGGGCATCTCTTGGCTAGATGCATATTTGTTACTGATATAGTCTCTGATGATATGCTCAGTTGAGAGTTGAGGAGGCAAGAGAACTCAGTCTTTTAATCCTAAGGGTAATTCCCAAGACCACCACCCCACTGGCCTGTTGTTGAAATTCCTCAATAAAATGCTCCAGTCTAACCTTTTTTGGTAAAATATCTAGGACCAAAGATTTCTGGATCAATTCTCAATGTATTTTCGGCATGACTTTTCATTCAATGATCAAAGTACTTGCCTTCTTGAAAACTAATTAAGGAAGAGGCCGCTGGTTGCCTCAGTGGATTGAGAGCCATACCTAGAGATGGGAGGGCTTCAATTCAAATCTGGCCTCAGATACTTCCTAGCTATGTTACCCTGGGAAAGTCATTTAACCCTAATTGCCTAGCATTTGCTAATCTTCTGTCTTGGAACCAATTCTTAGAACGTTTATGGATCCCAAGTTAAGAACCCTTAAGGGTTAGCCACCTGGGATTAAGCCATAACAAGTCTGTGATGCCCTTGACATGAAAAGGACTTTCAGATCTCTGAAAGACTGTTGCGTTATATTTTATTGAGAAAATAGGCCATTCCAAGTAAGGACCCTCATCTCTGTTACTCTTCATCTCAAAATCCCCTTGACATTATCTGCCCTTTTTTTCCAACTTTCCCCCCAGGTTCTGATAAAGATATGGCCCTTCTCCTCTCCGTGGCAGGCCCTTTGGTTCCATCCATTTTTTGCTTTCTCCTGAAATTTTACCCATCATCCCCTTTCTCTTCAGTCCCACCTTGTCTCCTGGCTACTTCCCTATTCTACAAATCTGTCCCGAACATGATCAAAAAATCCTTTTAGAAAACTCTTTCATTTGACTCTTGCACATTATAAAGCTACCATATGCCACCTCTCTGTCCCCTTATACAGCCAAACGGCTAGGAAAAGTTCTCTCCAATGATCTGTTTCCTTTCCTTTCATTCACACCAGTGATGAAAAGCCTAGGCTTTGCTTCAGTGAAGATTCAATTGATATGAGATTATTTAGATTTCTGGTGAAGATGGTGGCTTGAAGAGTGATTGAGGGGTCCAATTCTTACACACACAACTCAACTAATATGTGAAAAAGGCCCTAGTAAGAGGGAAATGGAGGCATGTTCCTCTATCCAGTCCAGAACTATTTAAAGAAACAGTCCAAAATGGGTTGGGGGGGGGGGGTCAGCTGGGCTGCTCAATGGATAGAGAATCAGGCTGAGAGATGGGAAATCCTAGATTTGAATCTGGTCTCAGACACTTCCTAACTGCATGACCTTGGGCGAGTCACTTATACCTTCTTGTCTAGCCCTTACTGCTTTTCTGCCTTAGAACCAATACACAGTATTAATTCTAAGAAAGAAGGTAAGGGTTTAGAAAAAAGAGACAGTCAGAAATTGGAGAAGGCTGGGAGAGGGGTAGCACCAGGGAAGTCTTTGAGGTGCTGCTGGGTTTGGAAACAGAGGCCATTCTGGGGAAAATAGAGCATGGCCTGGTAAAAGGCCCTTAAGTTTGCAGGTACTCCAATGGTGGGGGTTTGACTCAAGCCAATGTAAACTCAGGTAATTGGAGCCTGAAGCCAAATCCTGGCCCTGACCTGACAGAATATAAAGGGGCTAGAGCCAGCCCCCATAGGTCACTGTGCAGGGAGAAAGAACCTAACTGAGTACTCCTTGAAGCCATGGGAGCCACAGCAGGAAACAGTACCGGCTAAGTGCTGGGATACCTGTACTTGACAGTCTTATAGAAGACATAAGACTAGTGTGATTTCCAACCTCCAGCTAAGGCCTGTCAGGGTAAAAATTGGATAGAACCAATTCATCTCTAGGAATTATAAAGGAGAAGAAGACAGAACTAGAACAAGGACAACACCTACAGCAGATCACAAGGAGACAGGTATGGAAGCTGGGGCCAGAGGAAAAAGATAATAGCTAGTGGCAGCAGCATCCAGGCTGCAGAGAAGGACCAGGATGAAGCATAGCCTACCCAACATGCATAGGAAGGTCAGACAGTATGGAGCTGGAATTTGGCACAAAGTATGAGTTTAAAAACTGAGGCTGGAAATACGTATAAATAGAAAATACAGAACGCAATAGAGAAATACTATGGGTTATGGAAATTCCAAGAATTAAACCTGGAAGAAGAGACTAGCTCTATAATACAAGTAAAGCTTGAGAGCAAAAAATGAAATGACAACAAGTACTACAATCAATTAATCAACAAGCATTTATTAAATGCCTACTATGTGTCAGGAACTGTGCTAGGCATTAGGGAGATAACTAGAATGAATGAAAAAGGACCTACTCTGAAGTGACTGTAAAAATGAACAATGAAATCAGAATTGAAATAAGAACTCTAAAAAGAAAACAATGGAAGAATAAAAAGCTTGGAATAAAAAGCTGGAAAGCATTATCCAAGTAGGGGATTCTCTGACTATTTCATATAAGTGAGCTGCATGAGAAGAAAAGTATACAAAGAAACAAGGGGGAAGGAGTTAGTGCTGCAGGAATGTCATCTGAACCAAAAAAGACTTTGAACACAGACACATATCCATGCCCACCTAGTCTGGTATAAAAACACACTAAACCCAATAACCCAATAGGAAAACAGGCAAGGGGA
>NW_025343852.1:0-2559 GCF_016433145.1 Gracilinanus agilis
GAAGCAAATAGCAGAGTGGATTAGAAACCAAAATCCCACCATATGTTGTCTACAAGAAACACATATGAGGCGGGTGGACATACACAAGTTTAAGGTTCAGGGCTTGAGCAAAATCTTTTGGGCATCAAATGAGAAAAAGAAGGCAGGAGTGGCTATTATGATTTCTGACAAAGCCAAAGTAAAAATAGATATGATTAAAAAAGACAGGGAAGGTCATTACATCCTGATTAAAGGCAGTATAAACAATGAGGAAATAACACTGCTCAATATGTTTGAACCAAGTGGCATAGCACCCAAATTCATAAAGGACAAACTGGCAGAGCTCAAGAAAGAAATAGATAGTAGAAACATACTAGTGGGAGATCTAAATATTCCTCTGTCAGATCTAGATAAGTCAAACCGAAAAATAAATAAGAAAGAGGTAAGAGAGGTGAATGAAGTCCTAGAAAAATTAGATCTAATTGATATGTGGAGGAAAATAAATAGGGACAAAAAGGAATACACCTTCTTTTCTTCTGCACATGGCACATTCACAAAGATTGACCATGTTATAGGGCATAGAATCATTGCAAACAAATACAAAAGAACAGAAATAATAAATGTAACCTTCTCAGATCATAATGGAATAAAAATAATAATTAGTAAGGGCACCTGGACAGGAAAATCAAAAACTAATTGGAAATTAAATAATATGATTCTCCAAAACCAATTTGTCAAAGAAGGAATCATAGAAACAATCAATTATTTCATTGAAGAAAATGACAATGATGAGACATCCTACCAAACTCTGTGGAATGCGGCCAAGGCAGTACTCAGGGGGAAATTTATATCCTTGAGTGCATATATTAACAAATTAAGGAGGGCAGAGATTAATGAATTGGGCATGCAACTCAAAAAATTAGAAAGCGAGCAAATTAAAAATCGCCAGATGAAAACTAAATTAGAAATACTAAAAACCAAGGGAGAAATTAATTAAATCAAAAGTAAAAGAAGTATTGAATTAATAAATGAGACTAGAAGCTGGTACTTTGAAAAAACAGATAAAATAGACAAAGTACTAGTCAATCTAATAGAAAAAGGAAAGAAGAAAACCAAATTGACAGTATCAAAGATGAAAAGGGAAACCTCACCTCTAATGAAGAGGAAATTAAGGCAAACATTAAAAACTATTTTGCCCAATTATATGGCAATAAATATAACAATTTAGGAGATATGGATGAATATTTACAAAAACATAAAATCCGTAGATTAACAGCAGAAGAAATAGAATACTTAAATAATCCCATATCAGAAAAATAAATTGAACAGGCCATTAAAGAACTCCCTAAGAAAAAATTGCCAGGGCCTGATGGATTCACAAGTGAATTCTATCAGACATTCAAAGTGCAACTAATACCAATACTATACAAATTATTTGATATGATAAGCAAAGAAGAAGTCATACCAAATTCCTTTTATGACACAAATATGGTACTGATTCCAAAGCCAGGGAGATCAAAAACAGAGAAAGAAAACTACAGATCAATCTCCCTAATGAACACAGATGCAAAAATCTTAAATAGAATACTAGCAAAGAGACTCCTGCAAGTAATTAAGAAGATCATCCACCATGATCAGGTAGGATTTATACCAGGAATGCAAGGTTGGTTCAACATTAGGAAAACCATCCACATAATTGACCATATCAACAGTCTAACAAACAAAAATCACATGATCATCTCAATAGATGCTGAAAAAGCCTTTGACAAAATACAGCATCCATTCCTATTGAAAACACTGAAAAGTATAGGAATAGAAGGATGATTACTAAAAATAATAAACAGTATATACCTAAAACCATCAACAAGCATCATATGCAATGGGGATAAATTAGGAGTGTTCCCAATAAGATCAGGAGTGAAACAAGGATGCCCATTATCACCTCTATTATTCAACATAGTACTAGAAACACTAGCAGTTGCAATTAGAGAAGAAAAAGAAATTGAAGGTATCAAAATAGTCAAGGAGGAGACTAAGTTATCACTCTTTGCAGATGATATGATGGTCTACTTAAAAAATCCTAGAGAATCAACTAAGAAGCTTGTAGAAATAATCAACAACTTTAGCAAAGTGGCAGGATACAAATTTTTTTTACATAAATCATCAGCATTTCTATACATTTCCAACACACTAGAGCAGCAAGAAGTTGAAAGAGAAACACCATTTAAAATCACCCTAGACAATATAAAATACTTATGAATCTATCTACCAAAACAAACACAGCAATTATATGAAAACAACTACAAAACACTTTCCAAACAAATAAAACTGGATCTAAACAATTGGAAAGCCATTGATTGCTCATGGGTAGGTCAAGCTAACATAATGAAAATGACAATTCTACCCAAATTAATTTACCTATTTAGCGCCATACCTATCGAGCTACCAAAAAACTTCTTTACTGAATTAGAAAAAATTATAACAAATTTCATTTGGAATAACAAAAGATCAAGAATATCAAGGGAAATAATGAAAAAAAAATGTGAAGGAAGGGGGCCTAGCAGTACCAGATATTAAACT
>NW_025343853.1:0-1235 GCF_016433145.1 Gracilinanus agilis
CCTCTAATGTAGGTGAAATTAAGGCAATCCTTAAAAACTATTTTGCCGAATTACATGGCAATAAATATAACAATTTAGGAGATATGGATGAATATTTACAAAAACATAAATTGCCTAGATTAACAGTAGAAGAAATAGAATACCTAAATAATCCCATATCAGAAAAAGAAATTGAACATGCCATCAAAGAACTCCCTAAGAAAAAATCACCAGGGCCTGATGGATTCACAAGTGAATTCTATCAGACATTCAAAGAGCAACTAATCTCAATACTATACAAATTATTTGATATGATAAGCAAAGAAGGAGTCCTACCAAATTCCTTTTATGACACAAATATGGTACTGATTCCAAAGCCAGGGAGATCAAAAACAGAGAAAGAAAACTACAGGCCAATCTCCCTAATGAACATAGATGCAAAAATCTTAAATAGAATATTAGCAAAGAGACTCCAGCAAGTAATTAAGAAGATCATCCACCATGATCAGGTAGGATTTATACCAGGAACGCAAGGATGGTTCAACATTAGGAAAACCATCCACATAATTGACCATATCAACAGTCTAACAAACAAAAATCGCATGATTATCTCAATAGATGCTGAAAAAGCCTTTGACAAAATACAGCATCCATTCCTATTGAAAACACTGAAAAGTATAGGAATAGAAGGACCTTTCCTAAAAATAATAAACAGTATATACCTAAAACCATCAACAAATATCATATGCAATGGGGATAAATTAGAAGCCTTCCCAATAAGATCAGGAGTAAAACAAGGATGCCCATTATCACCTCTATTATTCAACATAGTACTAGAAACACTAGCAGTAGCAATTAGAGAAGAAAAAGAAATTGAAGGTATCAAAACAGGCAATGAGGAGACTAAGCTATCACTCTTTGCTGATGATTTGATAGTCTACTTAAAAAACCCTAGAGAATCAAGTAAGAAGCTTGTAGAAATAATCAACAACTTTAGCAAAGTTGCAGGATACAAAATGAATGCACATAAATCATTAGCATTTCTATACATTTCCAACACATTAGAGCAGCAAGAGGTAGAAAGAGAAACACCATTTAAAATCACCCTAGACAATATAAAATACTTAGGAATCTATCTACCAAAACAAACACAGCAATTATACGAAAACAACTACAAAAAAATTTACAAACAAAACTGGATCTAAACAATTGGAAAGCCATTGGTTGCTCATGGGTAGGACGAGCTAACATAATAA
>NW_025343854.1:0-2555 GCF_016433145.1 Gracilinanus agilis
AAGGAGAGGGAGAAGAGGGGAGGAGGAGGAGGAGGATGAAGAGGGAGGGGAAGAGGAGAAGAAGGGAAGGAGGAGAAGGGAGGGAGGGAGGGAGGAGGAGGAGGCTTCGGCTGGGGATTTCAGTGACAACAGGGGAGGAGCTGAGCTAAGGGGCCCTCACCCTGCTTCTGGCTGTCAAATTAAAACGTGGCAACAACAGCTCATCTCCCCGCTCTTGTGGTGGTTACAAATGAGTCCATTAAGCCATCTGCAGAGCCCTCTCTCTTGCTGCTATGGGCCTCCGGGGCTCCTCTATAATCGGCTGTCCCCCAGAGGCCCCGGCGAAGGCTGTGCTGGCAAACGAGCCAGGCACAGCACGAGGAGCCCCTGATGTTTCATTGCAGCGGGAGGATGAAGGATGCTGAGGGGGAGGGGGAGCAGGCAGATAGGGAAGGAGGCCAGAGGAAGGCCCCAGCCTGCCCCAAGGACGGGAGACAAGGAGGATGCCGGTGTGTTCCTGGCTCCTGCCCCCTTACCACCTCACAGAACTGCTCGGGCTCTTTGGAATCCGAGTGGGCACCCAACCACCCCCCACAGCCTCTGTCTTTACTAAGATGGCCCTTTACTGTAAGACCAATCCAAAGTGGGGCAGCGAGGTGGTTCACTGGATTGAAAGCCAGGCCTGGAGAGATGGGAGGTCCTGGGTTCAAATTTGGCCTCAGGCACTTCCTGGCTGTGTGATTCCCCATGCAAGTCACTTAACCCCCATTGCCTAGCCTAAACCACTCTTCTGTCATGGATTGATTCTAAGATAGAAGGTAAAGATTAAAAAAAAAAAAAACAAATTGGGAGAGTTAGAACAAACTGGGAGAGGAGAATTAGGTTCTCCAATACCGGTCCCTTGAATTCCATCTTCACCCACAAGGTGCCTTTTATTACCCCACAACCCCACAGTGAACTCCTGCTTATGCTGTGCCCCCCACCATCTCCCCTTCCTGTGTACCCCCAGGACCTCCGGGCCTTGCCATCAGCCCTGCGCTGCGCCCTAAGGATCACCGAGTCTTTCCATCCACTCGGCAGGGGAATCCTCTGGTAAGTGCTTTCTCCCCAGTTAGAAGGGGAGCTCTTCCTGAACTAGGGCTGTTTCAATGTGCATTCCTAGCACTTAAACAGCGTTTAGGAGAGTCAATACTCAAAAGATGCTTTTCCATCCTGTTCCAGCCTAGACTGGAGATCCCAGAAGGAGGGCTGCAAGGGCCAAGAGTGGTTCTTAGCTGAGCACAAGGACTGGCACGCAGCAGGCACGTAATAAATGTTTAAAGAATAAGCTGATAGTGAGCTGGAAGATAAGGATTAAAAAAAAAAAAGTGGAAGATCTTGGATTTGAACCCAGGATCTGACTGCAAATCCAAATCTCCTTCTACTCACTGTATGATACTGTCCAGAAGAGCCTGAATCCAGCTCGAAAGTGAATCCTCTTTCTAGTGCTCGGGGAAACCGGCCCACAGAGATGTCATCAAGATGATGCTCCTGGCCGAGGAGTCTTCCCACCTCCCAGCTACTAGGTGGGTCACCGGCGATTTAGGTGGATTAAGAACCGTTCCGGTGAGTAACCCCTGAGAAATGATGTCCACTAGACTCTTCTAGAACTTTCTAGACCAAAAGGGGAGTCAAGGCAGAACACTTCCCCCAGCCCCTACCTAGTGGCAATTTCTGGAATCCTTCTGCCCCAAGAGAGGGATGGAAAGCTTTAGTCAGCAAGGCCAGCTGGCCGTCTGGGATAGCTGCCTAGGGGTCACTGCCCGGGGTCACCACTGGATGAAGGGATGAAAGTACAATGCGGAGGTTTGACCTGCCAGGCAGGCTGGTGGGAGGTGGCTCCTTTGGCCAGAGGTCAGAGGTCACTGAGGGCCAAGGCTGAGGAGATCATCACTCAGTGACACACACTAAGGAGGCAGGTCTTCCAGGCAGGAGAGGTTAAGGGGCGTGGGGGCTCCCTGGTCTTTGTTCCCATCTCCCTTTGGAAAAAACATCAAGGATCCTAGAAGCATTTGCATCTTTCAACGTCTCTAGTTGTCTCTTTGTCTCTCTCTGAAATGAGTAATGACACTCTGCAAACATTGAGGGAGGGATCTGGCTCTTTGGGGCCATGATGGGACCCAGACTCCCTGGTAGGCCACCTCTGGGACAGCTGGTGATAGATGGATGGATGGATGGATGGACGGAGTGTTTGTATGTCTGTACATAGCTTTGTGGAAATGCATGGATAGGAAGGCTAGATGTTAAATAACACAATGTATATGGGTGGGAAGGCAGAGAGGAAGACAGGGAGAGAGAGGGAGGGAGGGAGGAAGAGAGAAAGGAAGAGAGAGAGAGAAAGAAAGAGAGGAAGAGAAAGAGCGCGAGAGAGGGAAAGGGAGAGAGAGAGAGGGAGAGGGAGGGAGGAATAGAGAGAGGGAGGGAAGAAGAGAGAGAGAAAGGGAGAGAGAAGGGGGTAGAGAGAGAGAAAGGGAAGGAGAATAGAGAGAGAGAGAGAGAGAGAGAGAGAGAGGGAGAGGGAGAGGGAGAGGGAGGGA
>NW_025343855.1:0-2323 GCF_016433145.1 Gracilinanus agilis
ATACTTTTGCCCCTATCTGGAAGTTGTTTTTTGTTGTTGTTCAGTTGTGTCTCACTCTTTAGGACCTCATTTTGAGTTTTCTTGGCAAACATATTGGAGTGTTTGGCCATTTTCTTCTTCAGCTTATTTCACAGATGAAGAAACTGAGGCAAAGAGGGTTAAGTGACTTGTCTGGGGTCACAGAGCTAATAACTGTCTGCTGTCAAATTTGAAGTCAGGAAGACGATCTTCCTGACTCCAAGGCTGGCATTCTATCCACTGAATCCCTTAACTGTCCTCAGGAAATTGTTTACTTTAGTCTATAAAAATGCAGCAATAGAGAGAAATGGACACTTCCGGTTAAGATGGTGGCAGAGTAAGGAGCAGCTGCTTGTTCTCTCCTAACCAAAGCATACAGGACTCCTCCAGAGGACATAAAAACGAACTCAGACGAACAAAGGAATCCCACAACAGGGCGCAGCTTTGAAGTTACACAGAATCGGGGCATTTCCACGCTATAAAGGGGTGAAACAGCTCTCACTAAAATGCGAGAGTAAGAAGCCCCTCCACCCCCCCCCACACACCACACACCTCGCACAATGCCAAGGCCAATGCACAAGAGTGAAAACAGGATTGGGGCAACCAGTAAATCACTAGCAGCCCCAGGGCTTGTACCTGTGTGCTGCAAGACGAGGGACCCCAAGTGGCTGGGGGTTGCACACAGACTTTCCTGAGCATCTCCTCGGGCGTGGACAAAGAGCACTAACGCAGAGACTTTCCCGAGTGTCTGCGCGGGTGAAGGCAACGCCTCAGAAGCGAATAAAGGTCTCAAGCGCATGGACTTTCCCAAGCATCTGCGTGGGTGAAGGCAGTGCCCTAGGCGCGAATGAAGATCTCCAGCACAGGCTAGGAACTAGAGTAAGGACCCAGTGCAGATGGGAGCGCAGCTGTGGAAGCAGCCTCTGAGACTGCTGAAGGAGCCTCGGGCAGAGGGGCAAACTGGGGACTACCAGAAGGCCTGACCCCGAGGACAAGGAGACCAGAGCCCCCGGGAGCTTAGAAAGCGCAGGCAGACCCTGAGTGTGAAGACAAAGCTGAAAAGGGGTGGGGCTAACAATGGCAAGCCAAGAACCCCAGAAGAAAAAGATTATCAAGAAAAACTCTGGAACACACGACAACTTTTACACCGAGAAAATCCAGACAACAGAGGAGGACAAACAAGTAATCATATCCAAATCTTCCCAAAAAAATGAGAGCTGGTCACAAGCTCTTGAAGAGTTCAAATATGAGATGACGAAAAAGTTGGAAAAGACTTGGCTAGAGAAATGGGAAATAGCTCAAAAGGATATCAGGCAAGAAAATAACAGTTTAAAAGGCAGAATTTTGCAATTAGAAAGTGAGGCTCGGAAATCAAATGAACTGATAAGCAAATTGAACACCAGAAATGACCAGATTGAAAAGGAAAACCAGTCCCTAAAGGCTAGAATTGAACGATTAGAAGCCAATGATCTCTCAAGACAACAAGAACAAATAAAGCAAAGTCAAAAGACTGATAAAATAGAAGGAAACATGAAATATCTCAATGAGAAAGTGACAGACCAAGAAAACCGGTCTAGAAGAGACAATTTGAGAATCATTGGTCTTCCAGAAAAGGCAGAAATTAATAGAAACTTAGACTCCATACTTAAAGAAATTATTCAGCAAAATTGCCCTAAAGTTCTACAACAAGAGGGCAATATAGACATTGAAAGGAACCATAGATCACCTTCTACACTGGACCCAGAAAAGTCAACACCCAGGAATATAATAGCCAAATTCAAGAGCTTTCAAGTAAAAGAAAAAATCTTACAAGAAGCCAGAAAAAGACTTTTTTTTTTTTTTTTTTTTTTTTTTTTTTTTTTTTTTTATCTGGCAGCCTCCACGCTAAAAGACCACAAGGCTTGGAATACAATATTCAGAAAGGCAAGAGAGCTGGGCCTTCAGCCACGGATCAACTACCCATCGAAACTGACTATATAATTCCAGGGGAAAGTATGGGCATTCAACAAAATTGAAGATTTCCAGGTTTTTGCACAAAAGAGACCAGGACTAAATGGAAAGTCTGATACCCAACCACAAAAATCAAGAGAAACATGAAAAGGTAAATAAGAAACAGAAAGAAAAGAAAGAAAACTTATAATTTTTTTAAATTTGACTCTTTAAGGGCTTAAATAAGATCTAATTATCTGTATTCCTATGTGGAGAAATGCTATGTATAATTCTCTGTAGTGAATTCTATTCACTATTATTAATATTCGCTATTATAGCAATCAGAAGAATAATTCATAGGGAGAGGACAGAATAC
>NW_025343856.1:0-11068 GCF_016433145.1 Gracilinanus agilis
CCTGAATGCTGCTCTGCCTGCCTTGTGTGAGGCTTGTTTTATCCTCTGAGCTTACACATAAGGCTGGCGTAGAAACTCCACCTTCTGCTCACGTCCTATCTTGGAGATAATGAACGAGCCGCACTTAACTGTCACCAACGACTTTGTTACCAACAACTTTGTCACCAACAACTTTGTTACCAACAACTTTGCCAGGCGTGTTCGTGGGTGGAGAAAGCAGTCCGGTCCGTGGGGGGGCCGCAGCAGCCTGGAGGCGATCTCTCCATTTATCGTCCCGTGTGTGTGTGGGGGGGGGGGGGGGCGGACTCTGCTGGCTTGTTTTTGCAGGCATTTGTGTGTCTGAGTTGGGGCTGTTAAATCGTTAACGTGAATTCACCTTTTGTTGGTTGTTTATAGGGAGACTGTAGGGGACTTCCTGTAGTGTTACAGATGAAGGGGGCTTTCCCTAGGAGTGTGGGGGGCTTGTCAGGGTTCTAGTGATAGCCTGTAGGGTTCATCTGTATTATCCGGGACTTAATCACTAAAGGGAGGCCTGGCTGGGAATCCGTCCTTTAAATCTTGCCTTGCAGATTTCCGGTCACCGCCGTGAACTCGATGGCTCTCGGCAGCCTGGGGTGCCGCCAGTGTCCGTCCGCCACGTTTAGGGCTTCTCCTTTGATTCCTCGAACAGACCGAGGCCGAGTGTCCCTGTCGTCCCGGCGCTCGCTCTCTCCTCGTCCCTCACGTGGAACCATAAAGAAAGTCCTCACAAAGCAGCCGTCGCCGAGCCAGGCAGAAGGTCCACGAGCAGGAGAGCCTCGTCGGGAGCCTCGTCGGGCCTGGCAGAAGCCGGGTTCCCCGCAATCTTGAGGAGGCCCCATTTCGGTGAATCCTTTATGGCGCGTCGGCCCCTTCCCTGGGCGCCGGTCCTCCGAGCCATCCCCTTCTTCCTTCCCCTCAGGCGGGGCTGCCGGCATGGCCGCCTCCCAGAAAGGGGCAGCTGTTCCTCCTCTGGTTTAGGGCTCTGCCCGGCTCGAAGCCTCTCTGGACACAGGGGTCCCCTCCTGCCTCTCAGGGAAGCCTGGCGGAGGTCTCGCAGGGCCACCCGGTCTGGGGCTCTCCAGAGGGCTTGAACCACCTGTCGCTCCGCCAGAAGCACACGGGGGGCCTCCCTCTGACCTCCCTGCCCCCCGGGGGTCCCAGGCTCCCCCCGACTTCCCTGCCCTCCGGGGGTGCCAGGCTCCCCCCGACTTCCCTGCCCCCCGGGGGTCCCAGGTGCTCCCCCAGCTCCCCGCTGGCTGGCTGCCAGCCCTCGAAGGCAGGGGCAACTTCGCCTTTGGCTTTGCGTCTCCCTCCCCAGCCCAGCGCTGAGCCACCCCCAGAGTCGCCCCAGATACAGGCAGGAGCTGGAGAAGGAAGGAGGGCGGGAGGGGAGCGCAGAGAGGGCCCTGCGGGGGGCACAGGGACGCTCTTTGTGGGGGGCAGGAGTGCCCGCCCTATGATCAGAGGACCTGAGTTCGAGTCCCACCTTCGTGTGGCTGCTCCAAGGCCCTGCGCTTCCTCGCCTGCACGGCGGTCCCGTCTGCTTCCTGTGCTCGTCCTCATCGTGGGGGACAGAGAAGGGGGTCGTTCTGGGCCCTGGTGGGGGCGGGCATCGCGCTAAGGGCAGGAAGCCACGTCCAGCCTCAGGCACTCCCTCACCGGCTGGCCCTGGCCCAGCCATGTCACCCGGCCTGCCTCAGTTTCCTCATCCGTGAAACGGGGTTAGTCACAGCCCTTCCTCCTCCCGGGCTGTTGGGCGGGTCCTGGGAGGTCCTGCTGCCCGGCCCGTCGGGGCGCCTAACAGGTGTCGTCTGTCCGTTCTCTTTCCCTCCCCGGCGGCCCGGTGGCTCTCCTGGGCCTCCCGCTGCTCTCCAGCCTACTGAGGCACGACCGCCCCGAAGCACAGGCGCTCCCTAAGTGGGCCCAGCAGCAGCCGCTACGGAGCGTTCCGTAAACCGCACCCAGAGCCTGGGGGGGGGGGTGCTCGGCTCACAGCGGCTTTCTGGGGAGCTCTGCCTCTGCTCCTTGCCTGGGGTGGAAGCCCCCGACTCTTAGGTGCTGGCTTGGCCTCAGAGAGGACCCCCAACACCCCCGGAGTGAGCGCCCCACTGAGGTGGGCACGAGAGCAGGTTCTTGGGAGCGATTCCAGGCAGCTGATCAGCAGAACCCTTCTAGGACCGTAGAATGCTGGTGCCAGGCTCAGGCCTCCCTCCCGTGTGCCAGGGGAGGCCCTCCTCGGTGCCAGGCTCAGACCTCCCTCCCGTGTGCCAGGGGAGGCCCTTCACTCCCCGTGAGAAGTCCAGAATGACACGCCCACGTCTCAGACGCCCCTCCGTACCCCACAGTCTCTTGCCTCGAGCACCCCAACCTCTTCCCTCTGCCCTTCGGGATGCCCGCTGGCACAAAGGCCCCTGGCATGCGCCCGGCACCCCCAGGAGCCAGACTCGTGTCCTGAGTCGCCGCCTGCGTTCTGGCGTGGACGTTGGCGCCCTTCCGAGGCCTGGGCTCGACTTGTGCCTCTGGCGTGGGTGGTGCCGTGGGCAGGAAGCTCTGGGTTCGGATGCCGCCCTGGACCCTAGAGACTCGGGATGAGGCTGCAGACCTGTGGCCGTGCCGGCACCCTCACCACCAGCAGCGAGCTCGGCCAGGACGGGTCTGCCCCTCCTCCACGCGTCCAGGAAGGGGGGCTTCTGGGGCTGCCTTGGGCAGGAGAGGCGGATCGCCACGTCCCACTGGCCTCGAGGCTTCGTGGGGTGATTCCTTGGGAAGCCCCCAGCAGGCCCTGTGCTAGTACCGAGTTCGAATCCCCACACGGATCCTCCCCACGTGCTGTTGTCCTCCTCCCCTTCCTCTCCCGGCTCCTGGGGTTCAGTCGAAGGGCCCTTTCATGGGGCGCCCTCTCAGCTCTTGCCCAGGCTGTGCCCCCTGCCTGGCGGGCTCCGTCCTCTCCTCCACTTCTGCCGCACAGCAGCCCCCCACAGGGAGTTCTTATTTGTTTGGCCATTTGGGGTGTGTCTGTGTCCTTGTTTGGGCCGTGTCCGGGGTGGGGGGGGGTGAGCTGCTGGCAGGTAGGGGTGCCTGTCTCAGCCTTGGCATGGAAGCAGGTGACACCCTCCAGGTGCAGGGCAGCCCCAGGAGGGCAAGGAGGCGCGGGGGCAGGGCTGGGGGAAGGGGGTGTGAGGGCAGCACAGGCGCCCCGCTTTGGCAGTTTTAGCTGCAGTCAGTGAATCGTGAAGCCCCGTGGCAGGAGCTCTCCCGGGTGCTGGGTAGAAGGACCCAGAGTGAAACAAGCCTCGTCTTGGGGTGCGTCTGTTCTGAGGGGGGCCCCCTCCCTCCCCACTGAGAGAAGGCGGTTCCATCCCAGGGAGTGTGAGGTCTCGGCGTCTCGGTGGGGGCGAGGGGAGGCTGCTGAGCCGGAGCTCTGTCTTAAATTGGGGGGCATGAGAGGCTGCCAGGGCAGAGCCAGGGACATGAGGGAGAAGCAGAAAGGAGGCTGCTTTGGACCCACCAGGCAGGGGTAGAAAGTGGCCCTACCCTGCCCCCTGGCCCTGCCCTACCCTGCCCCCTGGCACTGCCCACACTGGACACAGCTGACCCTTTCTCTGGCAGAGATGGTCAGCCCTCTGGATGGCCCCTGGGGCTTCCCCGGCCAGAGCTGGCAGCCGGACGCCCCTCCGGGGCAGGAGAGCCTCGTCCATGGGAGCCCCGACACCAGAACGGAGGCAGATTCTCTTGGGGAGGTCGGGAGCATCTCCTGTCTTCCCAGCAGAAGGGCCCGGTCTGAGGGCTCGGGGGCCCCCATGGGATCCCCCCGTGCTCATTAGTGACTGTCTGGGTGTCATTATTAAAGGCAGCGTATTGGGGGGCTGCTCCAGCCTCCGCCTGGCATGGAAGGTCAGGCTCTCTGGCCCCCCCCATGCCAGCTGTGCCCAGGGTTCCCCCAAAGCAGGGTCTTATGAGGGGCTTTTTGTGGTTGGATATCGAACTTTCCATTTAGTCCTGGTCTTTTCTGTGCAAATTCTTGGAAATCTTCTGTCTTGTTGAATGCCCAAACTTTCCCCTGGAAGAATATAGTCAGTTTTGATGGGTAGGTGATCTTTGGTTGTAGACCCAGTTCTCTTGCCTTTCTGAATATCATATTCCAAGCCTTGCAATCTCTTAGTGTGGAGGCTGCCAGATCCTGTGTGATCCTGATTGGTGCTCCTTGATATCTGAATTATCTCTTTCTGGCTTCTTGTAAAATTTTTTTCTTTTACTTGCAAGCTCTTGAATTTGGCTATTATATTCCTGGGGGTTGTCTTTTGAGAGTTTAGTGTAGAGGGTGATCTATGGATCCTTTCAATGTCTATATTGCCATCTTGTTGTAGAACTTCAGGGCAGTTTTGCTGAATAATTTCTTTAAGTATGGAGTCAAATTTCTATTAATTTCTGCTTTTTCGGGAAGACCAATGATTCTCAAATTGTCTCTTTTAGACCTGTTTTCTTGATCTGTCAATTTCTCAGGTATTTCATGTTTCCTTCTATTTCATCAGTCTTTTGATTTTGCTTTATTTGTTCTTGCTGTCTTGAGAGATCATTGGCTTCTACTTGCCCAATTCTGGTCTTAAGAGACTGGTTTTCTGCTATAATCTTTTGATTTTCCTTTTCGATTTGGTCCTTACCTGGAGCAAAGCCTTGGGCTTGGGGCTTGGACTTAGGGAAGGGCCGGGGGCTTGTGGTCACTCCTGCCAAGCTGAGGAGCCCCAGACAGGAACCATCCAGCATGGGGCAGGGGCCAGGCCTGCCAGGGGCCCAAGTGCCTGCTGCAGGGGTTGGTGGAACAGCATAAGAGGAGAGACCCGGAGCATGGCACAGAGCCCAAACTGGCATAAAAGTGACGATGATGGGGGTGTGTGTAGGGTGGCCCCAGGGAAGTCCTGGCAGCTTCCACCTCCTCACCCAGCCTCTCCCTCTCTTCCTCCTCCAGGTCATCTTCCATGATGTGGGGATCCTGACAGAGAAGCTGTTCCCAGTGGTGGAAGCCATGCAGAAACACTTTAGTGCGGGCTCTGGGACCTACTATGGGGACGCCATCTTCTTCTTGTCTGTTGCCATGCACCAGATCATGCCCAAGGGTAAGGGACCTGAGGGTGGGGGGAGTCCAGGGGTGGCAGCCTCTGGGCCCTTCTTCATCCTCATCTTTTCCTCAAGTTCTCCATCCCATGGGAGGCAGGGATCATGCTTCAATGTAATGAATGGGAAACTGGGAGATGGCCAGAGGGGAGGAAAGAGACCCCTATGGTCTCCTGCAAGATGGAGTGTGTTGTCGAGGTCGTGCCTCCAAGGGCAGGGACGGGACTGGGCCTGGACTGGGCCTAGACTGGGCCTGGACCTGAGGAGGCTTGGTTTGGATCTGTATGATCTTGGAGATATTATTTCTCAACTCGACATCAGTGGACTGAGCCTTAGCTTGGTGGGGTCAATGTCCTCTGGAACCCTTTTCTTTTTTTTTTTTAAATAGGAATTTTTATTTTATTAAATATTTCCCACATTTTCCCAAGTATTTGTTAAACATTTCCCAATTACATTTAAAAATTTTTTAACATCCATTTAAAAAATTTTGATTCAAATTCTCTCCTTCTCTCCCTTTCTCATCCCTTGAAAAGGCAAGCGATTTGATATCAATTATGCATGTGAAGTCATGCCAAACACATTTCCTTTTAAAAAATTTATTTTTCCAATTACATGTAATAATAATTTTCAGCATATATTTTCCAAAATTATAAGATCCAAATTGTCTGTGCCCTCCCTCTCCTGGAGACTGTAAGCAATTTGATCTGAATAATATATGTAGGATTATCCCTGGAGCCCTTTTCTGCTGAGTCTGAATTTTCTGCCCTCTCTGTCTAATCACTGGCTAGTAGAAATGTTTTCTCCTGCCCTGCTACCAGGAGTGGGGCTGCTTCCAATCTTGCCGGGAGCTGAGGGAGATGTGTGTGCTATCTGACGACTTGATGAAACCAGAGGATGATGGAGTTGGTTCTAGGAGAGACTTTCAGAAGCCTGACCTGATCCAGTGGGCCTGGAGGAGAGCTAGGGTCTTCTGGGGAGCTTAGCAATCCTTTTGGAGTCATTGCTCATTGGAACCATGGAAGGACCTCTGCCTGATGAGCCCAAGACCAGCCAGAATGGGACTGGCAGAAGGGTCAAGTTGGATATCTCTTTAGCTGGTGACTATGCCTGTCAGCATGGAGGGGAGAAGGAAAAACATATACCTTCATTTCCTAGTCATTGGCATAACCTTAGCCCCATGGTGGGGGTGGGGAGGAAACCTATTTCCTGTAAATTAGGAGTTGTCACAGGAACCACTTCCCATGATCAGGTTTTTTTTTTTTTCTACACTAACACTAGTGGAATCCAAAGTTTTTGGCATACACATCACATCTATGAAGTATCTTGGAGTAAGCATCCCTAATATGTACATATTTATGTATTTATAAGTGGCATAAAGAAATGTGTTAGTATATTAATAATTATGTATCTTTTACAACTTAAAAGAAAAATAGAAATTAAAAAAGGATGAGATAAAGGAGACATGATCTTTGAGCCTGGAGGTGATAGGGAGCCCCTGGAGTTGATTGAGTAGGGGGTGACATGGTCAGACCTGACCTTTAGAAGATCACTAGTGACTGAATAGAGGATAGATTGGAGGGGGGGGGGGAATTTAGGTCAGGCAGACCCCCTCAATAGCTATAGCAACAGTCCAGGTGCAGGTGATGAAAATCTGGACTGGGTTAGGGCAGTAACACTGGAGAGAAGGTGGCTATTAGAAGAGAAGATGCAAGGTCCTAGGTTCAAATCCGGCCTCAGACACTTCCCTGCTGTGTGACCCTGGGCAAGTCACTTGACCTCCATTGCCCACCCTAACCACACTTCCACCTATGAGCCAATACACAGAAGTTAAGGGTTAAAAAAAAAAAGAGAGAGAAGATGCAAAGGTGAAATTGACCAGAGATGCTGCAGAGTTGAAATTGGCCAGAGATGAGGCAAGGGATGAAATTGACTATAGACTGTGCAGAGGTGAAGTCTACCAGAGACTGCTGCAGAGATGAATTTGACTAGAGAGGATGCAGGAGTGAAACACACTAGAGATGCTGTCCTGTAGGGATGGATTTGCCTAGATTGTTGTAGAGGTGAAATCCTCTAGAGATTCTGAGAGGTGAGATTGGAGATGCTGGGAGGGTAAATAGACTAGAGTTGATGCAAAGGAGTGAAATTGATTAGAGATGCTTGCAGAGGTGAAATTGACTAGAAATGATGCAGAAATAAAATAGACTAGAGATGATGCAAGGGGGTGAAATTGATTAGAGATGCTGGAGTGGAGTGGTGAAATAGACTAGACATTGATGCAGATGGGAAATTGACTAGAGATGCTGGGGAAGGGCAAATTGACAGGTCTTGGCTACATCTTGGATGAGGAGAGTGAAGAATCCAGGCCGACTCCTAAGTTGGGATCCTTTGCTTTGGAGAAAGGGGGTGGGAAAGATGATGGGATTGAATCTGCCATCTGCCACAATCCTTCCATGCCTGCTCCTCAATGAGATTCAGTTTGTCCCCTTTAATACAAAAAGGGGTTGGGAGCTGGGCTGTCCATCAGTAGTCATTCTTAAGCTCCTGCCAAATGCTGGGATGATAGGGCCAAGGACCAGGGACAGTGCTTGGGGGAAGGGTTGCTGAGCCTCTCTCTGAGGAGGGGCAGGTGGGAGTCTGCACAAGAGGGAGAGAGGGAGGGTGTGTGGAGCAGTGTTAGGTTAGGTAAGAGTTTTTGTGTTGGAGACAAGAGTCAGTAAGTCCTACCTTTTTCAGTGAGATTACATTTATAAAGCCCTTAGCATGGTGCATAGTGCATAATAGGCACTTTATAAGTGCTCATTCTCCTTCCCTTCTCTCCATCTTCAGGTTGTTGTTCAGTCATGTTTGACTCTTTGTGACCCCTTTTGGGAAATTTTCTTGGCAAAAATCCTGGAGTGGTTTGCCATTTCCTTCTCTAGCTCTTTTCACATTGAGGAAACAGAGGCAAACAGAATTAAGTGACTTGTCTAGAGTTACACAGCCAGAAAGTGTCTGAAGCTGGATTTGAACTTAAGTCTTCCTGACTCCATGTGCAGAGCTCTATCTGCCCCTAGCTGAAGCAGGAGCATCATGTGCAGTTCTGGACCCTAGTAAGGAGGACTGACTGGGGAAGGGCCTTGATTTCATGGCCTCTGTGGGTCACTTGAGGGAGAGAACTGGGGATGTTGATGTGATGTTTAGCCTGGAGGCAAGAAGCCTTTGTGGAGGACATGGCAGCTCTGGGTGGAGGGCTTCACTGAGCTCTGCTGGGCCCCCAAGTGGTAGTTCTTGGTAAAACAAGGAGTAGTGGGTAGAGGTTACAGAGTGAACTCAGTGAACATGGGTCAGTGCATGATGAATTGTGGGAACCTGAAGGCATCTGTTTGATGTAATGGGGGAAGGGGTACCCTTGGTCAAGCTGTCAGAAGCTGCCCTGAGCCTTGGTATATGCAGGCTCTGCCAAGCTGAGGCCACTGGCCAAGCTGTTGGCTGATATGCCCGAGTCCCTTGTCACTCAAACATTGGGTCTACAGAGATAAAAACAAGCCATCCCTGGCTTGAAGAATTAGGTCACTCCAGGAGCCCAGAGTCCTGGGCCTAGTCAGGAGGACCAGAGTTCCAGTCTAGCCTCAGGCATTTCCTAGCTGGCTGCCCCTCTGTCGACCTCAGTTTCCTCACTTGTAAAATGGGGATAATAATAACTCACCCTTCCCAGAGCTGAGATTTTTTCTTCCCCCTATGACTTTGAATTTTTATTTTTTAGAAAAATTTTCCATGGTTCCATGATTCATGCTCTTACTCTCCCCTTTACCCTCCCCTCCTCCCCCCCAGTAGCTGATGCACATTTCCACTGGTTTTAACATGTGTCATCGATCAAGACCTATTTCCATATTGTTGATAATTGTTCTGGGGTGGTCATTAAGAGTCTACGTCCTAATTGTGTCCGCATCAACCCATGTGTTCAAGCAGTTGTTTTTCTTCTGTGTTTCCACTCCTGCAGTTCTTCCTCTGAATGTGGGTAGTGTTCCTTTCCATAAATCCCTCAGAATTGTCCTGGGTCATTGCATTGCTGCCAGTACAGAAGTCTATTACATTCGATTTTACCATAGTATATCAGTCTCTGTGTACAATGTTCTCTTGGTTCTGCTCCTTTCACTCTGCATCAATTCCTGGAGGTCATTCCAGTTCACATGGAATCCCTCCAGGTTATTATTCCTTTGAGCTCAATAGTATTCCATCACCAGCAGATACCACAATGTGTTCAGCCATTCCCCAGTTAATGGACATACCTTTGTTTTCCAATTTTTTGCCACCACCAAGAGTCTGGTATAAATATTTTTGTACAAGTCTTTTCCCTTATTATCTCTTTGGGGTACAAACCCAGCAGAGCTATGGCTGGATCAAAGGGCAGGCATTCTTTTATAGCCCTTTGAGCATAGTTCCAAATTGCCCTCCAGAATGGTTGGATCAGTTCACAACTCCACCAGCAATGCATGAATGTCCCAATTTGGCCACATCCCCTCCAGCATTCATTACTCTCCTTTGCTGTCATTTTAGCCAATCTGCTAGGTGTGAGGTGATACCTCAGAGTTGTTTTGATTTGCATTTCTCTAATTATTAGAGATTTAAGAACATTTTCTCATGTGCTTATTGAGAGTTTTGGTTTCTTTATCTGAAAATTGCCTATTCGTGTCCTTTGCCCATTTATGGATTGGGGAATGGCTTGATTTTTTGTACAGTTGATTTGGCTCCTTGTATATCTGAGTCATGAGACCCCAGCGCTGAGATTTGTGAAGCATTTTGCCAACCCCAAAGTGCTGCAGGAAGGATAGATGATGACTTGCTGTCATAACAGCCGATCCCCCACGTTCCTAAATCTGGCAGAGGGTGCAAATCTCATTTGATGGTCGCATTGAGCCTGTGAGTTCCATAATATAGGCTTCCCCTCGATGTGTCCGTGTCTACACCTGCAGACAGATAGGTGGTGTGTACAAACGGACAAACGTGCCATCCCCGGCTCTCCTGGTATCGGGGTTGAAGACTTGATGCAGAAGCTCCCCGGGGAGGGCCGATGCCCCCCCTCCCCGCTTCTCCCCGTGGGTTTGCCCCCCCCCTTGGGGACGCCTGGGCAGAATAAGATATTTGAAAGCACAAAATGCGGAGAATTCCGCAGGCAGCCAGTTGTCCGAGATCCAGGTTCCAGGAGGCTCCCCCGGGGGGGCTCAGCGAGGGGGAGCCCGAGGGCGCCATTCTGGACATCCGGCAGTGGCCGGACTTGAATGCGGGTCTTCGTGGCTCTCTCCCCAGTGCCAGGCGTCAGGAGAGGCTTCCTGAGGGCAGCCCCCACGAGGGCGGTGCCCACTGCCTGCCGAGCAGCCTTGGGTAGTGCTGGGCGGGGCGGGGGAGGGGGAGGGGCGGCTCCTGTTTTCTCCCTGCCCATCCGCAGGATCGCCCTCCTCCTCCTCCTCCTCCTCCTGGTGCTGCAGCAGGGAGGGAGGCTCCGAGCCAGCCTCTGCGGGGCTCAGCAGCAGCAGGTTAGCCCCGCTGGCTGGGGGGGGGGGGGTCTGCCCGTGCGGCCCCCCCTCCCCCCCCGCAGTGCTGTGCGCAGGGAAGGAGGGAGGGAGGGAGGGGGGCGATGGGGGCGCAGCGCGGTGACGGACAGCTCCAGCCTGCCGCAGAGGGGCTGGCGAGGAGCAGAGGAGGAGACGGATTGGCAGACGGACGGGCTCTGCGGAAGATTCTGGCTGGCGATGCTGGAGCGGCCGCTGGGCCCGGCCGGCCGGGAGGGGCCTCTCTTCACCTTGGGACTGTGAGCCTTTCCGTTTGTCTGTCTGCATTGGCAGGCTGTGTGGTGGGGCTTTTTCTGGGGGTCTTTTGATTTGCATTGTCCGGGCCCAGATTACAATAACAATCCGCCTATTCATTCACAGATTCTACAGGTGTTCCGGGAGGCCGG
>NW_025343857.1:0-2564 GCF_016433145.1 Gracilinanus agilis
AATCATGTTATAAAGAGACACCCAGTGGTTTCAAACCCAAACACAATTATTTCTTCTATTCCCAGTACAGCCACTTACTTTACGGTCGTGGACCTGTGCTCAGCCTTTTTCTCAATTCCTATTCATGAGAATTCCAGACATATATTTGCTTTAACATGGAATAATTCTAAATGGTCCTGGGGGCGTCTTCCACAAGGATATTGCGAGAGCTCAAATATTTTTGCACAGATTTTGAGCCAAGATACAGATACTATAACATTTAAAAATAGTAAATTAATTAAATATGTGGATGACTTGCTCCTGGCTTCACCAGATGCTAAAACATGCCAAGAAGATAGTAAACATCTTCTTTTAGAATTACATAAAAGAGGACATAAGATATCAAAAGGAAAAGTTCAGTGGTGTCTCCCCAGAGTAGAATATTTGGGGTTCATCTTGATAGCTGGTGCCCGCTATATATCCCCTAAGCGTATTGAAAATATTCAAAAATTGAGTGATCTTACCACTAAAAAACACTTAAGAGCAATCTTAGGAGCAACAGGTTTTTGCAGACAGTGGATCCCTTGCTATGGGGAAATTACTAAACCACTTATAGCACTAACAAAAGATTCGGTCCCTGAACCACTTAAATTAGAGCCAGAGCACAAGTTAGCTCTATCGAATTTAAAACAAGCTATCCTATCTGCTCCTGCTCTAGGCATCCCAGATTATAACAAGCCATTTACTTTATATGTACGTGAGCGTAGAGGAGTAGCTTCAGGTGTTTTAACCCAAACTTTGGGACCTGACCAGCGTCCAATTGCTTATTATTCAGCCCAGATGGACCCAATAGCTGCAGGTGCACCACCATGTCTTAGAGGCATGGCTGCCACAGCTCTGTTAGTGACAAAAACTGTTGATCTAGTATTGGGATGCCCATTAACAATTATGTGCCCACATGAAGTGGAAGCATTACTGCTAAGACATAGAACACAGGCATTTTCTGATTAGAGAATTACAAGGTATGAAATAACCTTGCTAAATAATGAAAATATTACTTTAAAACGTTGTACAGTTCCGGGTTAAGATGGCGGCAGAGTAAGAAGCAGCTCTTAACCTCTCCTGACCGAAACATACAAAACTCCTCAAGGGGACATAAAAACAAGTCCAGACGAACGGAGGAACCCCACAACAGGGCACAGCGTGGAAGGTACGTGGAATCGAGACATTTCCAAGCTAAAAAGGGCTCTCACTCACTCAATCGCGAGCTGAGCAACCGCCCCACCCCCACCCCCTCCACACTCACCTATAGCTCCGAACCCAGCTAAAAAGAAATAGAGCAAGTTTGGGGCACCCATCGAGTCATCAGCAGCTCCGGGACCTGTTCCTGACAGCAGCAAGACTTAGGACCCCATTAAGTCAAAAAAAGCACGCAAAATCTGAGCGCACGCGCCGGAGCAGGACGCCGGGCGCGCAGAGTGCCAGCTGAGTAGAGGCGTGGGTGGAGGCAGAACTAAGCCTAAGTGGGGAACCAGTGCAGACGGGTATACGACTGTGGAAGCAGCGCCCTGAGACTTGTAAAGAAACCTCCAGCAGAGGATCAAGCAAGAGGGCCCACCAGGGGGCTTGACCTTGGAAAAAACCAGAATTCAGACCTCAGGAGCCAATAGATTGGGAACAGACACTGAGCCCGAGGATAAAGCTGAGAAGCTGCTGGGCTAATGATGGCTACTCAGCATCAGCATCAGGAGGTTCAGAAGAGAAAGAATAATAACAAAAAGAAGAAGTCTTTAACACTCGACAGCTTTTACACAGAGAAAATCCAGACAACCGAGCAAACAGAGGAGGAGAACAAACAAGCATCCGGACCCTCCTCAAATAAGGAAAACTCCTCACAAGCTATGGAAGAGTTCAAAACTGAGATTCTGAGGAAAATGGAAGAGATCTGGCAAGAAAATAACAGTTTAAAAGGTAGAATCTTGCAATTGGAAAGTGAGGCTCAGAAATCAAATGAACTGATAAGCAAATTGAACACCAGAAATGACAAGATTGAAAAGGAATACCAAAAGATTATAGCCGAAAACCAAAAAATTATAGCCGATAACCAGTCCCTAAAGGCTAGAGTCGAGCAATTAGAAACCAATGATCTCTCAAGACAACAAGAACAAATAAAACAAAGTCAAAAGACTGAAAAAATAGAAGGAAATATGAAATATCTCAATGAGAGAGTGACAGACCAAGAAAACCGGTCTAGAAGAGACAATTTGAGAATAATTGGTCTTCCAGAAAAACCAGAAATTAATAAAACCCTGGACTCCGTACTAAAAGAAATTATTCAGCAAAATTGCCCTGAAGTCCTACAACAAGAGGGCAATATAGACATCGAAAGGATCCATAGAACACCCACCATATTCGACCCAGAGAAGAAATCGGTTAGAAATATTATTGCCAAATTCAAAAGCTTTCAAGCAAAAGAAAAAATCTTACAAGAAGCCAGAAAGAGACAATTCAAATATCAAGGAGCACCAATCAGGATCACACAGGATCTGGCAGCCTCCACACTAAAAGACCGTAAGGCTTGGAAT